>NW_027486211.1:22500-25242 GCF_050908995.1 Andrena cerasifolii
AAATTTTTTTAAAAATTTTTTTAAATTTTTTTAAAAATTTTTTTAAATTTTTTTTAAAAAATTTGTTTTAATTTTTTAACAAAATTTTTTTAAATTTTTTTTATTTCTTATAAAATTTTTTTTTATTTTTTTTAAAAAAAATTTTCTATATTTTTTAATTTCTTTTTCATTTTTTTAAAATTTTTTTAAAATTTTTTTAAAAATTTTGTTTATTTTTTTAAAATTTTTATTTGTTTATTTTTGTTTATTTCTTATTTTTCTTTTAATTTTTTGTATATTTTTTTTATGAAAAATTTTTTTTTGTATTTTAAATTTTTTTTATATTTTTTTTTAAATTAAAAAAAAAATTTAAATTTTTTTTTAATTTTTCACCTCTTTAATTTTTAATTTTTTTAATTTTCTTAACTTTTATTTTTTTTATATTTAAATTTTTTTTATTTTTTTTTAAATTATAATTTTTTATTTCAAACAATGTTTTTTTAATTTTAATTTTTCTTTTATTTTAATTTTTTTTAATTTTTTCAAATTTTTCAATTTTTTTTGTAATTTTCTTATAATTTTTTTTTTAAATTTAAAAATTTTCTTATATTTTTTTTTTAAATTTTAAAATTTTTTTTAAAATTTTTTTTTTTAAAAATTTGTTTAAATTTTTTAACAAAATTTTTTTTAAATTTTTTTTATTTTTTTTTAAATTTTTTTAAAATTTTTTTTATTTTTTTTAAATTTTTTTCTATATTTTTTAATTTTTTTGATTTTTTTAAAAAATTTTTCATTTTGTAAAATTTTTTTTAAAATTTTTTTAAAAATTTTGTTTATTTTTTTAATTTTTTACAAAAAATCTTTAATTTTTTAACAATTTTTTTTAAAATTTTTTTATTTATGTTTTTAAAATTTTTTTCTTATTTTTTTAAAATTTTTTTAATTTTTTAAATTTTTTTTTAAATTTTTTTTTTTTTAATTTTTTATTTTTTTTATTTATTTTTTAAAATTTTTAAAAATTTTTTTCTTATTTTTTTTTAAATTACTTATTTTTTTTTAAATTTTTAAATTTTTTTTAATTTTCTTATAATTTTTTAAAAATTTTTTCATTTTGTTAAATTTTTTTAAAAATTTTTTTAAATTTTTTTTAAAAAATTTGTTTTAATTTTTTAACAAAATTTTTTAAAATTTTTTTTTAAGAAATTTGTTTTAATTTTTTAACAAAAATTTTAAAAAATTTTTTTTTTTAATTTAAATTTTTTTTAATTTTCTTATAATTTTTTCATTTTTTTAAAATTTTTAAAATTTTTTTTCAATTTTTTTAAAAAAATTTGTTTTAATTTTTTAACAAAATTTTTTTAAAATTTTTTTTATTTTTTTTAAATTTTTTTCTATATTTTTTAACTTTTTTCATTTTTTAAAAAATTTTTTCATTTTGTTAAATTTTTTTTAAAATTTTTTTAAAAATTTTGTTTATTTTTTTTAATTTTTTACAAAAAATCTTTAATTTTTTAACAATTTTTTTAAAAATTTTTTACTTATGTCTTTAAAATTTTGTACTTATTTTTTTGGTAAATTTTTTAATTTTTTAAAAAAAATTTGTTTTAATTTTTTAACAAAATTTTTTTAAAATTTTTTTTATTTCTTATAAAAAATTTTTTTATTTTTTTTAAAAAAAAATTTCTATATTTTTTAATTTTTTTTCATTTTTTTTAAATGTTTATTAAATTTTTTTAAAAATTTTGTTTATTTTTTTTAAATTTTTATTTGTTTATTTTTGTTTATTTTTTATTTTTCTTCTAAATTTTTGTATATTTTTTTATTTAAAATTTTTTTTGTATTTAAATTTTTTTATTTTAATTTTATTAAATTTTTTATTTTATATTAATTATTTTAATATTTTTAAATTTTTTTAAAATTTTTTAAAAAAAAATTTTTTTTAATTTTTAATTTTTTTTTAATTTTCTTATAATTTTTTTATTTTTTAAAAATTTAAAAAAAAATTTTTTAATTTTTTTTTAAAAAATTGTTTTAATTTTTTTTTTAAAAAATTGTTTTAATTTTTTAACAAATTTTTTTTAAATTTTGTTTTAATTTTTTAACAATTTCTTTTTAAAAAAATATTATTTATGTTTTTGTATTTTTTCTACATTTTTTAATTTTTTTAAATTTAATTTTTTTAAATTTTCTTATAATTTTTTATTTTTTAAAAATTTTCTAAAATTTTTTAAATTTTTTTTTTAAAAAATTTGTTTTAATTTTTTAACCAATTTTTTTTTACTTTTTTTTATTTTTTAAAAATTTTTTTAAAATTTTTTTTAAAAAATTTGTTTTATTTTTTAACAAAATTTTTTAAAAATTTTTTTTAAGAAATTTGTTTTAATTTTTTAACAAAAATTTAAAAAAATTTTTTTTTTAATTTAAATTTTTTTTAATTTTCTTATAATTTTTTCATTTTTTTAAAATTTTTAAAAATTTTTTTCAATTTTTTTAAAAAAATTTGTTTTAATTTTTTAACAAATTTTTTTTTTTTTTTTTTATTTTTTTTTTAATTTTTTTTCTATATTTTTTAATTTTTTTTATTTTTAAAAAAAATTTTTTTTAATTTTTTTCTATATTTTTAACTTTTTTCATTTTTTAAAAAATTTTTTCATTTTGTTAAATTTTTTTTTAAATTTTTTTAAAAATTTTGTTTATTTTTTTTAATTTTTTACAAAAAATCTTTAATTTTTTAACAATTTTTTTAAAATTTTTTATTTATCT
>NW_027486212.1:0-25230 GCF_050908995.1 Andrena cerasifolii
CAAACAAAGAAACGAACAAACGAACAAACGAACAAACGAACAAACGAACAAACGAACAAAAGAACAAACGAACAAACGAACAAACGAACAAACGAACAAACGAACAAACGAACAAACGAACAAACGAACAAACGAACAAACGAACAAACGAACAAACGAACAAACGAACCAACGAACCAACGAACCAACGAACCAACGAACCAACGAACCAACGAACCAACGAACCAACGAACCAACGAACCAACGAACCAACGAACCAACGAACCAACGAACCAACGAACCAACGAACCAACGAACCAACGAACCAACGAACAAACGAACAAACGAACATACGAACAAAGAAAGAAAGAAACAAAGAAATAAACGAACCAACGAACCAACGAACCAACGAACCAACGAACCAACGAACCAACGAACCAACGAACCAACGAACAAAGAAACAAACGAACCAACGAACCAACGAACCAACGAACCAACGAACCAACGAACCAACGAACAAACGAACAAACGAACAAACGAACAAACGAACAAACGAACAAACGAACAAACGAGCAAACGAACCAACGAACCATCGAACCAACGAACCAACGAACCAACGAACCAACGAACCAACGAACCAACGAACCAACGAACCAACGAACCAACGAACCAACGAACCAACGAACCAACGAACCAACGAACCAACGAACCAACGAACCAACGAACCAACGAACAATCGAGCAAAAGAACAAAGGAACAAAGGAACAAACGAACAAACGAACAAACGAACAAACGAACAAACGAACAAACGAACAAACGAACAAACGAACAAAAGAACAAACGAACAAACGAACAAACGAACAAACGAACAAACGAACAAACGAACAAACGAACAAACGAACAAACGAACAAACGAACAAACGAACAAACGAACAAACGAACAAACGAACCAACGAACCAACGAACCAACGAACCAACGAACCAACGAACCAACGAACCAACGAACCAACGAACCAACGAACCAACGAACCAACGAACCAACGAACCAACGAACCAACGAACCAACGAACCAACGAACCAACGAACCAACGAACCAACGAACCAACGAACCAACGAACAAACGAACAAACGAACATACGAACAAAGAAAGAAAGAAACAAAGAAATAAACGAACCAACGAACCAACGAACCAACGAACCAACGAACCAACGAACCAACGAACCAACGAACCAACGAACAAAGAAACAAACGAACCAACGAACCAACGAACCAACGAACCAACGAACCAACGAACCAGCGAACCAACGAACCAACGAACAAACGAGCAAAAGAACAAAGGAACAAACGAACAAACGAACAAACGAACAAACGAACAAACGAACAAACGAACAAAGTGACAAAGAAACAAAAGAACCAACGAAACAACGAAACAACGAAACAACGAAACAACGAAACAACGAAACAACGAAACAACGAAACAACGAAACAACGAAACAACGAAACAACGAAACAACGAAACAACGAAACAACGAAACAACGAAACAACGAAACAACGAAACAACGAAACAACGAAACAACGAAACAACGAAACAACGATACAACGAAACAACGAAACAACGAAACAACGAAACAACGAAACAACGAAACAACGAACAAACGAACAAACGAACCAACGAACCAACGAACCAACGAACCAACGAAACAACGAACAAACGAACCAACGAACCAACGAACCAACGAACCAACGAACCAACGAACCAACGAACCAACGAACCAACGAACCAACGAACCAACGAACCAACGAACCAACGAACCAACGAACCAACGAACCAACGAACAATCGAGCAAAAGAACAAAGGAACAAAGGAACAAAGGAACAAAGGAACAAACGAACAAACGAACAAACGAACAAACGAACAAGCGAACAAACGAACAAACGAGCAAACGAACAAACGAACAAACGAACAAACGAACAAACGAACAAACGAACAAACGAACAAACGAACAAACGAACAAACGAACAAACGAACAAACGAACAAACGAACAAACGAACAAACGAACAAACGAACAAACGAACAAACGAACAAACGAACAAACGAACAAACGAACAAACGAACAAACGAACAAACGAACAAACGAACAAACGAACAAACGAACAAACGAACAAACGAACAAACGAACAAACGAACAAACGAACAAAAGAACAAACGAACAAACGAACAAACGAACAAACGAACAAACGAACAAACGAACAAACGAACAAACGAACAAACGAACAAACGAACAAACGAACAAACGAACAAACGAACAAACGAACAAACGAACAAACGAACAAACGAACAAACGAACAAACGAACAAACGAACAAACGAACAAACGAACAAACGAACAAACGAACAAACGAACAAACGAACAAACGAACCAACGAACCAACGAACCAACGAACCAACGAACCAACGAACCAACGAACCAACGAACCAACGAACCAACGAACCAACGAACCAACGAACCAACGAACCAACGAACCAACGAACCAACGAACCAACGAACCAACGAACCAACGAACCAACGAACCAACGAACCAACGATCCAACGAACCAACGAACAAGCGAACCAACGAACCAACGAACCAACGAACCAACGAACCAACGAAACAACGAACAAACGAACAAACGAACAAACGAACAAGCGAACAAACGAACAAACGAACAAACGAACAAACGAACAAACGAACAAACGAACAAACGAACCAACGAACCAACGAACCAACGAACCAACGAACCAACGAACCAACGAACCAACGAACCAACGAACCAACGAACCAACGAACCAACGAACCAACGAACCAACGAACCAACGAACCAACGAACCAACGAACCAACGAACCAACGAACCAACGAACCAACGAACCAACGAACCAACGAACCAACGAACCAACGAACCAACGAACCAACGTACCAACGAACCAACGAACCAACGAACCAACGAACCAACGAACCAACGAACCAACGAAACAACGAACAAACGAACAAACGAACAAACGAACAAGCGAACAAACGAACAAACGAACAAACGAACAAACGAACAAACGAACAAACGAACAAACGAACAAACGAACCAACGAACCAACGAACCAACGAACCAACGAACCAACGAAACAACGAAACAACGAAACAACGAAACAACGAAACAACGAAACAACGAAACAACGAAACAACGAAACAACGAAACAACGAAACAACGAAACAACGAAACAACGAAACAACGAAACAACGAAACAACGAAACAACGAAACAACGAAACAACGAAACAACGAACAAACGAACAAACGAACCAACGAACCAACGAACCAACGAACCAACGAACCAACGAACAAACGAACAAACGAACAAACGAACAAACGAACAAGCGAAAAAACGAACAAACGAACAAACGAACAAACGAGCAAACGAACCATCGAACCAACGAACCAACGAACCAACTAACCAACGAACCAACGAACCAACGAACCAACGAACCAACGAACCAACGAACCAACGAACCAACGAACCAACGAACCAACGAACAATCGAGCAAAAGAACAAAGGAACAAAGGAACAAAGGAACAAACGAACAAACGAACAAACGAACAAACGAACAAACGAACAAACGAACAAACGAACAAACGAACAAACGAACAAACGAACAAACGAACAAACGAACAAACGAACAAACGAACAAACGAACAAACGAACAAACGAACAAACGAACAAACGAAACAAACGAACAAACGAACAAACGAACAAACGAACAAACGAACAAACGAACAAACGAACCAACGAACCAACGAACCAACGAACCAACGAACCAACGAACCAACGAACCAACGAACCAACGAACCAACGAACAAACGAACAAACGAACAAACGAACAAACGAACAAACGAACAAACGAACCAACGAACCAACGAACCAACGAACCAACGAACCAACGAACCAACGAACCAACGAACCAACGAACCAACGAACCAACGAACCAACGAACCAACGAACCAACGAACCAACGAACCAACGAACCAACGAACCAACGAACCAACGAACCAACGAACCAACGAACCAACGAACCAACGAACCAACGAACCAACGAACCAACGAACCAACGAACCAACGAACCAACGAACCAACGAACAAACGAACAAACGAACAAACGAACAAACGAACAAACGAACAAACGAACAAACGAACAAACGAACAAACGAACAAACGAACAAACGAACAAACGAACAAACGAACAAACGAACAAACGAACAAACGAACAAAAGAACAAACGAACAAACGAACAAACGAACAAACGAACAAACGAACAAACGAACAAACGAACAAACGAACAAACGAACAAACGAACAAACGAACAAACGAACAAACGAACAAACGAACAAACGAACAAACGAACAAACGAACAAACGAACAAACGAACAAACGAACAAACGAACAAACGAACAAACGAACAAACGAACAAACGAACAAACGAACAAACGAACAAACGAACAAACGAACAAACGAACCAACGAACCAACGAACCAACGAACCAACGAACCAACGAACCAACGAACCAACGAACCAACGAACCAACGAACCAACGAACCAACGAACCAACGAACCAACGAACCAACGAACCAACGAACCAACGAACCAACGAACCAACGAACCAACGAACCAACGAACCAACGAACCGACGAACCAACGAACCGACGAACCAACGAACCAACGAACCAACGAACCAACGAACCAACGAACCAACGAACCAACGAACCAACGAACCAACGAACCAACGAACCAACGAACCAACGAACCAACGAACCAACGAACCAACGAACCAACGAACCAACGAACCAACGAACCAACGAACCAACGAACCAACGAACCAACGAACCAACGAACCAACGAACCAACGAACCAACGAACCAACGAACCAACGAACCAACGAACCAACGAACCAACGAACCAACGAACCAACGAACCAACGAACCAACGAACCAACGAACCAACGAACCAACGAACCAACGAACCAACGAACCAACGAACCAACGAACCAACGAACCAACGAACCAACGAACCAACGAACCAACGAACCAACGTACCAACGAACCAACGAACCAACGAACCAACGAACCAACGAACCAACGAACCAACGAACCAACGAACCAACGAACAAACGAACAAACGAACAAAAGAACAAACGAACAAACGAACAAACGAACAAACGAACCAACGAACAAACGAACAAACGAACAAACGAACAAACGAACAAACGAACCAAGGATCCAACGATCCAACGATCCAACGAACCAACGAACCAACGAACCAACGAACCAACGAACCAACGAACCAACGAACCAACGAACCAACGAACAAACGAACAAAGGAACAAACGAACCAACGAACCAACGAACCAACGAACCAACGAACCAACGAACCAACGAACCAACGAACCAACGAACCAACGAACCAACGAACCAACGAACCAACGAACCAACGAACCAACGAACCAACGAACCAACGAACCAACGAACCAACGAACCAACGAACCAACGAACCAACGAACCAACGAACCAACGAACCAACGAACCAACGAACCAACGAACCAAAGAACCAACGAACCAACGAACCAACGAACCAACGAACCAACGTACCAACGAACCAACGAACCAACGAACCAACGAACCAACGAACCAACGAACCAACGAACCAACGAACCAACGAACCAACGAACCAACGAACCAACGAACCAACGAACCAACGAACCAACGAACAAACGTGGAAAAGAACAAAGGAACAAACGAACAAACGAACAAACGAACAAACGAACAAACGAACAAACGAACAAACGAACAAACGAACAAACGAACAAACGAACAAACGAACAAACGAACAAACGAACAAACGAACAAACGAACAAACGAACAAACGAACAAACGAACAAACGAACAAACGAACAAACGAACAAACGAACAAACGAACAAACGAACAAACGAACAAACGAACAAACGAACAAACGAACAAACGAACCAACGAACCAACGAACCAACGAACCAACGAACCAACGAACCAACGAACCAACGAACCAACGAACCAACGAACCAACGAACCAACGAACCAACGAACCAACGAACCAACGAACCAACGAACCAACGAACCAACGAACCAACGAACCAACGAACAAACGAACAAACGAACAAACGAACAAACGAACAAACGAACAAACGAACCAACGAACCAACGAACCAACGAACCAACGAACCAACGAACCAACGAACCAACGAACCAACGAACCAACGAACCAACGAACCAACGAACCAACGAACCAACGAACCAACGAACCAACGAACCAACGAACCCACGAACCAACGAACCAACGAACCAACGAACCAACGAACCAACGAACCAACGAACCAACGAACCAACGAACCAACGAACAAACGAACAAACGAACAAACGAACAAACGAACAAACGAACAAACGAACAAACGAACAAACGAACAAACGAACAAACGAACAAACGAACAAACGAACAAACGAACAAACGAACAAACGAACAAACGAACAAAAGAACAAACGAACAAACGAACAAACGAACAAACGAACAAACGAACAAACGAACAAACGAACAAACGAACAAACGAACAAACGAACAAACGAACAAACGAACAAACGAACAAACGAACAAACGAACAAACGAACAAACGAACAAACGAACAAACGAACAAACGAACAAACGAACCAACGAACCAACGAACCAACGAACCAACGAACCAACGAACCAACGAACCAACGAACCAACGAACCAACGAACCAACGAACCAACGAACCAACGAACCAACGAACCAACGAACCAACGAACCAACGAACCAACGATCCAACGAACCAACGAACAAGCGAACCAACGAACCAACGAACCAACGAACCAACGAACCAACGAAACAACGAACAAACGAACAAACGAACAAACGAACAAGCGAACAAACGAACAAACGAACAAACGAACAAACGAACAAACGAACAAACGAACAAACGAACCAACGAACCAACGAACCAACGAACCAACGAACCAACGAACCAACGAACCAACGAACCAACGAACCAACGAACCAACGAACCAACGAACCAACGAACCAACGAACCAACGAACCAACGAACCAACGAACCAACGAACCAACGAACCAACGAACCAACGAACCAACGAACCAACGAACCAACGAACCAACGAACCAACGAACCAACGAACCAACGAACCAACGAACCAACGAACCAACGTACCAACGAACCAACGAACCAACGAACCAACGAACCAACGAACCAACGAACCAACGAAACAACGAACAAACGAACAAACGAACAAACGAACAAGCGAACAAACGAACAAACGAACAAACGAACAAACGAACAAACGAACAAACGAACAAACGAACAAACGAACAAACGAACCAAACGAACCAACGAACCAACGAACCAACGAACCAACGAACCAACGAACCAACGAACCAACGAACCAACGAACCAACGAACCAACGAACCAACGAACCAACGAACCAACGAACCAACGAACCAACGAACCAACGAACCAACGAACCAACGAACCAACGAACCAACGAACCAACGAACCAACGAACCAACGAACCAACGAACCAACGAACCAACGAACCAACGAACCAACGAACCAACGAACCAACGAACCAACGAACCAACGAACCAACGAACCAACGAACCAACGAACCAACGAACCAACGAACCAACGAACCAACGAACCAACGAACCAACGAACCAACGAACCAACGAACCAACGAACCAACGAACCAACGAACCAACGAACCAACGAACCAACGAACCAACGAACCAACGAACCAACGAACCAACGAACCAACGAACCAACGAACCAACGAACCAACGAACCAACGAACCAACGAACCAACGAACCAACGAACCAACGTACCAACGAACCAACGAACCAACGAACCAACGAACCAACGAACCAACGAACCAACGAACCAACGAACCAACGAACCAACGAACCAACGAACCAACGAACCAACGAACCAACGAAACAACGAACCAACGAACGAAAGAACAAACGAACAAACGAACAAAAGAACAAACGAACAAACGAACAAACGAACAAACGAACAAACGAACAAACGAACAAACGAACAAACGAACCAACGAACCAACGAACCAACGAACCAACGAACCAACGAACCAACGAACCAACGAACCAACGAACCAACGAACCAACGAACCAACGAACCAACGAACCAACGAACCAACGAACCAACGAACCAACGAACCAACGAACCAACGAACCAACGAACCAACGAACCAACGAACCAACGAACCAACGAACCAACGAACCAACGAACCAACGAACCAACGAACCAACGAACCAACGAACCAACGAACCAACGAACCAACGAACCAACGAACCAACGAACCAACGAACCAACGAACCAACGAACCAACGAACCAACGAACCAACGAACCAAAGAACCAACGAACCAACTAACCAACGAACCAACGAACCAACGTACCAACGAACCAACGAACCAACGAACCAACGAACCATCGAACCAACGAACCAACGAACCAACGAACCAACGAACCAACGAACCAACGAACCAACGAACCAACGAACCAACGAACCAACGAACCAACGAACAAACGAGGAAAAGAACAAAGGAACAAACGAACAAACGAACAAACGAACAAACGAACAAACGAACAAAGTGACAAAGAAACAAAAGAACCAACGAAACAACGAAACAACGAAACAACGAAACAACGAAACAACGAAACAACGAAACAACGAAACAACGAAACAACGAAACAACGAAACAACGAAACAACGAAACAACGAAACAACGAAACAACGAAACAACGAAACAACGAAACAACGAAACAACGAAACAACGAAACAACGAAACAACGAAACAACGAAACAACGAAACAACGAAACAACGAAACAACGAAACAACGAAACAACGAAACAACGAAACAACGAAACAACGAAACAACGAAACAACGAAACAACGAAACAACGAACAAACGAACAAACGAACCAACGAACCAACGAACCAACGAACCAACGAACCAACGAAACAACGAACAAACGAACCAACGAACCAACGAACCAACGAACCAACGAACCAACGAACCAACGAACCAACGAACCAACGAACCAACGAACCAACGAACCAACGAACCAACGAACCAACGAACCAACGAACCAACGAACCAACGAACAATCGAGCAAAAGAACAAAGGAACAAAGGAACAAACGAACAAACGAACAAACGAACAAACGAACAAACGAACAAACGAACAAACGAACAAGCGAACAAACGAACAAACGAACAAACGAGCAAACGAACAAACGAACAAACGAACCAACGAACCAACGAACCAACGAACCAACGAACCAACGAACAAACGAACAAACGAACAAACGAACAAACGAACAAGCGAAAAAACGAACAAACGAACAAACGAACAAACGAGCAAACGAACCAACGAACCAACGAACCAACGAACCAACGAACCAACGAACCAACGAACCAACGAACCAACGAACCAACGAACCAACGAACAATCGAGCAAAAGAACAAAGGAACAAAGGAACAAACGAACAAACGAACAAACGAACAAACGAACAAACGAACAAACGAACAAACGAACAAACGAACAAACGAACAAACGAACAAACGAACAAACGAACAAACGAACAAACGAACAAACGAACAAACGAACAAACGAACAAACGAACAAACGAACAAACGAACAAACGAACAAACGAACAAACGAACAAACGAACAAACGAACAAACGAACAAACGAACAAACGAACCAACGAACCAACGAACCAACGAACCAACGAACCAACGAACCAACGAACCAACGAACCAACGAACCAACGAACCAACGAACCAACGAACCAACGAACCAACGAACCAACGAACCAACGAACCAACGAACCAACGAACCAACGAACCAACGAACCAACGAACCAACGAACCAACGAACCAACGTACCAACGAACCAACGAACCAACGAACCAACGAACCAACGAACCAACGAACCAACGAACCAACGAACCAACGAACCAACGAACCAACGAACCAACGAACCAACGAACCAACGAACCAACGAACCAACGAACCAACGAACCAACGAACCAACGAACCAACGAACCAACGAACCAACGAACCAACGAACCAACGAACAATCGAGCAAAAGAACAAAGGAACAAACGAACAAACAAACAAACGAACAAACGAACAAACGAACAAACGAACAAACGAACAAGCGAACAAACGAACAAACGAACAAACGAACAAACGAACAAACGAACAAACGAACCAACGAACCAACGAACCAACGAACCAACGAACCAACGAACCAACGAACAAACGAACAAACGAACAAACGAACAAACGAACAAGCGAAAAAACGAACAAACGAACAAACGAACAAACGAGCAAACGAACCAACGAACCATCGAACCAACGAACCAACGAACCAACGAACCAACGAACCAACGAACCAACGAACCAACGAACCAACGAACCAACGAACCAACGAACCAACGAACCAACGAACCAACGAACCAACGAACCAACGAACCAACGAACCAACGAACCAACGAACCAACGAACAATCGAGCAAAAGAACAAAGGAACAAACGAACAAACGAACAAACGAACAAACGAACAAACGAACAAACGAACAAACGAACAAACGAACAAACGAACAAACGAACAAACGAACAAACGAACAAACGAACAAACGAACAAACGAACAAACGAACAAACGAACAAACGAACAAACGAACAAACGAACAAACGAACAAACGAACAAACGAACAAACGAACAAACGAACAAACGAACAAACGAACAAACGAACAAACGAACAAACGAACCAACGAACCAACGAACCAACGAACCAACGAACCAACGAACCAACGAACCAACGAACCAACGAACCAACGAACCAACGAACCAACGAACCAACGAACCAACGAACCAACGAACCAACGAACCAACGAACCAACGAACCAACGAACCAACGAACCAACGAACCAACGAACCAACGAACCAACGAACCAACGAACCAACGAACCAACGAACCAACGAACCAACGAACCAACGAACCAACGAACCAACGAACCAACGAACCAACGAACCAACGAACCAACGAACCAACGAACCAACGAACCAACGAACCAACGAACCAACGAACCAACGAACCAACGAACAAACGAACAAAGGAACAAACGAACAAACGAACAAACGAACAAACGAACAAACGAACAAACGAACAAACGAACAAAGAAACAAAAGAACAAACGAAACAACGAAACAACGAAACAACGAAACAACGAAACAACGAAACAACGAAACAACGAAACAACGAAACAACGAAACAACGAAACAACGAAACAACGAAACAACGAAACAACGAAACAACGAAACAACGAAACAACGAAACAACGAAACAACGAAACAACGAAACAACGAAACAACGAAACAACGAAACAACGAAACAACGAAACAACGAAACAACGAAACAACGAAACAACGAAACAACGAAACAACGAAACAACGAACAAACGAACCAACGAACCAACGAACCAACGAACCAACGAACCAACGAAACAACGAACAAACGAACCAACGAACCAACGAACCAACGAACCAACGAACCAACGAACCAACGAACCAACGAACCAACGAACCAACGAACCAACGAACCAACGAACCAACGAACCAACGAACCAACGAACCAACGAACCAACGAACCAACGAACCAACGAACCAACGAACAAACGAACAAAAGAACAAACGAACAAACGAACAAACGAACAAACGAACAAACGAACAAACGAACAAAGTGACAAAGAAACAAAAGAACCAACGAAACAACGAAACAACGAAACAACGAAACAACGAAACAACGAAACAACGAAACAACGAAACAACGAAACAACGAAACAACGAAACAACGAAACAACGAAACAACGAAACAACGAAACAACGAAACAACGAAACAACGAAACAACGAAACAACGAAACAACGAAACAACGAAACAACGAAACAACGAAACAACGAAACAACGAAACAACGAAACAACGAAACAACGAAACAACGAAACAACGAAACAACGAAACAACGAAACAACGAAACAACGAAACAACGAAACAACGAAACAACGAAACAACGAAACAACGAAACAACGAAACAACGAAACAACGAAACAACGAAACAACGAAACAACGAAACAACGAACCAACGAACCAACGAACCAACGAAACAACGAACCAACGAACCAACGAACCAACGAACCAACGAACAAACGAACCAACGAACCAACGAACCAACGAACCAACGAACCAACGAACCAACGAACCAACGAACCAACGAACCAACGAACCAACGAACCAACGAACCAACGAACCAACGAACCAACGAACCAACGAACCAACGAACCAACGAACCAACGAACCAACGAACCAACGAACCAACGAACCAACGAACCAACGAACCAACGAACCAACGAACCAACGAACCAACGAACCAACGAACCAACGAACCAACGAACCAACGAACCAACGAACCAACGAACCAACGAACCAACGAACCAACGAACCAACGAACCAACGAACCAACGAACCAACGAACAATCGAGCAAAAGAACAAAGGAACAAACGAACAAACGAACAAACGAACAAACGAACAAACGAACAAACGAACAAGCGAACAAACGAACAAACGAACAAACGAGCAAACGAACAAACGAACAAACGAACCAACGAACCAACGAACCAACGAACCAACGAACCAACGAACCAACGAACAAACGAACCAACGAACCAACGAACCAACGAACCAACGAACCAACGAACCAACGAACCAACGAACCAACGAACAAACGAACAAACGAACAAAGTGACAAAGAAACAAAAGAACCAACGAAACAACGAAACAACGAAACAACGAAACAACGAAACAACGAAACAACGAAACAACGAAACAACGAAACAACGAAACAACGAAACAACGAAACAACGAAACAACGAAACAACGAAACAACGAAACAACGAAACAACGAACAAACGAACAAACGAACAAACGAACTAACGAACCAACGAACCAACGAACCAACGAACCAACGAACCAACGAACCAACGAACAAACGAACCAACGAACCAACGAACCAACGAACCAACGAACAAACGAGCAAAAGAACAAAGGAACAAACGAACAAACGAACAAACGAACAAACGAACAAAGTGACAAAGAAACAAAAGAACCAACGAAACAACGAAACAACGAAACAACGAAACAACGAAACAACGAAACAACGAAACAACGAAACAACGAAACAACGAAACAACGAAACAACGAAACAACGAAACAACGAAACAACGAAACAACGAAACAACGAAACAACGAAACAACGAAACAACGAAACAACGAAACAACGAAACAACGAAACAACGAAACAACGAAACAACGAAACAACGAAACAACGAAACAACGAAACAACGAAACAACGAAACAACGAAACAACGAAACAACGAAACAACGAAACAACGAAACAACGAAACAACGAAACAACGAAACAACGAAACAACGAAACAACGAAACAACGAAACAACGAAACAACGAAACAACGAAACAACGAAACAACGAACAAACGAACAAACGAACAAACGAACCAACGAACCAACGAACCAACGAACCAACGAACCAACGAACCAACGAACAAACGAACCAACGAACCAACGAACAAACGAACAAACGAACCAACGAAACAACGAACCAACGAACCAACGAACCAACGAACCAACGAACCAACGAACCAACGAACCAACGAACCAACGAACCAACGATCCAACGATCCAACGAACCAACGAACAAGCGAACCAACGAACCAACGAACCAACGAACCAACGAAACAACGAACAAACGAACAAACGAACAAACGAACAAGCGAACAAGCGAACAAACGAACAAACGAACAAACGAACAAACGAACAAACGAACAAACGAACCAACGAACCGAACCAACGAACCAACGAACCAACGAACCAACGAACCAACGAACCAACGAACCAACGAACCAACGAACCAACGAACCAACGAACCAACGAACCAACGAACCAACGAACCAACGAACCAACGAACCAACGAACCAACGAACCAACGAACCAACGAACCAACGAACCAACGAACCAAAGAACCAACGAACCAACGAACCAACGATCCAACGAACCAACGAACCAACGAACCAACGAACCAACGAACCAACGAACCAACGAACCAACGAACCAACGAACCAACGAACCAACGAACCAACGAACCAACGAACCAACGAACCAACGAACCAACGAACCAACGAACCAACGAACCAACGAACCAACGAACCAACGAACCAACGAACAAACGAGCAAAAGAACAAAGGAACAAACGAACAAACGAACAAACGAACAAACGAACAAACGAACAAAGTGACAAAGAAACAAAAGAACCAACGAAACAACGAAACAACGAAACAACGAAACAACGAAACAACGAAACAACGAAACAACGAAACAACGAAACAACGAAACAACGAAACAACGAAACAACGAAACAACGAAACAACGAAACAACGAAACAACGATACAACGAAACAACGAAACAACGAAACAACGAAACAACGAAACAACGAAACAACGAAACAACGAAACAACGAACAAACGAACAAACGAACCAACGAACCAACGAACCAACGAACCAACGAAACAACGAACAAACGAACCAACGAACCAACGAACCAACGAACCAACGAACCAACGAACCAACGAACCAACGAACCAACGAACCAACGAACCAACGAACCAACGAACCAACGAACCAACGAACCAACGAACCAACGAACAATCGAGCAAAAGAACAAAGGAACAAACGAACAAACGAACAAACGAACAAACGAACAAACGAACAAACGAACAAACGAACAAACGAACAAACGAACAAACGAACAAGCGAACAAACGAACAAACGAACAAACGAACCAACGAACCAACGAACCAACGAACAAACGAACCAACGAACAAACGAACCAACGAACCAACGAACCAACGAACCAACGAACCAACGAAACAACGAACCAACGAAACAACGAAACAACGAAACAACGAAACAACGAAACAACGAAACAACGAAACAACGAAACAACGAAACAACGAAACAACGAAACAACGAAACAACGAAACAACGAAACAACGAAACAACGAACGAATCAACGAAACAACGAAACAACGAACAAACGAACAAACGAACCAACGAACCAACGAACCAACGAACCAACGAAACAACGAACAAACGAACCAACGAACCAACGAACCAACGAACCAACGAACCAACGAACCAACGAACCAACGAACCAACGAACCAACGAACCAACGAACCAACGAACAATCGAGCAAAAGAACAAAGGAACAAACGAACAAACGAACAAACGAACAAACGAGCAAACGAACAAACGAACAAACGAACCAACGAACCAACGAACCAACGAACCAACGAACCAACGAACCAACGAACAAACGAACAAACGAACAAACGAACAAACGAACAAACGAACAAACGAACAAACGAACAAACGAACAAACGAGCAAACGAACCAACGAACCATCGAACCAACGAACCAACGAACCAACGAACCAACGAACCAACGAACCAACGAACCAACGAACCAACGAACCAACGAACCAACGAACCAACGAACCAACGAACCAACGAACCAACGAACCAACGAACCAACGAACCAACGAACCAACGAACCAACGAACAATCGAGCAAAAGAACAAAGGAACAAACGAACAAACGAACAAACGAACAAACGAACAAACGAACAAACGAACAAGCGAACAAACGAACAAACGAACAAACGAACAAACGAACAAACGAACAAACGAACAAACGAAACAAACGAACAAACGAACAAACGAACAAACGAACAAACGAACAAACGAACAAACGAACAAACGAACAAACGAACAAACGAACAAACGAACAAACGAACAAACGAACAAACGAACAAACGAACAAACGAACAAACGAACAAACGAACAAACGAACAAACGAACAAACGAACAAACGAACAAACGAACAAACGAACAAACGAACAAACGAACAAACGAACAAACGAACAAACGAACAAACGAACAAACGAACAAACGAACAAACGAACAAACGAACAACGAACAAACGAACAAACGAACAAACGAACAAACGAACAAACGAACAAACGAACAAACGAACAAACGAACCAAACGAACCAACGAAACGACGAACCAACGAACCAACGAACCAACGAACCAACGAACCAACGAACCAACGAACCAACGAACCAACGAACAACGAACCAACGAACCAACGAACCAACGAACCAACGAACCAACGAACCAACGAACCAACGAACCAACGAACCAACGATCCAACGAACCAACGAACAAGCGAACCAACGAACCAACGAACCAACGAACCAACGAACCAACGAAACAACGAACAAACGAACAAACGAACAAACGAACAAGCGAACAAAGAACAAACGAACAAACGAACAAACGAACAAACGAACAAACGAACAAACGAACCAACGAACCAACGAACCAACGAACCAACGAACCAACGAACCAACGAACCAACGAACCAACGAACCAACGAACCAACGAACCAACGAACCAACGAACCAACGAACCAACGAACCAACGAACCAACGAACCAACGAACCAACGAACCAACGAACCAACGAACCAACGAACCAACGTACCAACGAACCAACGAACCAACGAACCAACGAACCAACGAACCAACGAACCAACGAACCAACGAACCTACGAACCAACGAACCAACGAACCAACGAACCAACGAACCAACGAACCAACGAACCAACGAACCAACGAACCAAACGAACCAACGAACCAACGAACAAACGAGCAAAAGAACAAAGGAACAAACGAACAAACGAACAAACGAACAAACGAACAAACGAACAAAGTGACAAAGAAACAAAAGAACCAACGAAACAACGAAACAACGAAACAACGAAACAACGAAACAACGAAACAACGAAACAACGAAACAACGAAACAACGAAACAACGAAACAACGAAACAACGAAACTACGAAACAACGAAACAACGAAACAACGAAACAACGAAACAACGAAACAACGAAACAACGAAACAACGAAACAACGAAACAACGAAACAACGAAACAACGAAACAACGAAACAACGAAACAACGAAACAACGAAACAACGAAACAACGAAACAACGAAACAACGAAACAACGAAACAACGAAACAACGAAACAACGAAACAACGAACAAACGAACAAACGAACCAACGAACCAACGAACCAACGAACCAACGAAACAACGAACAAACGAACCAACGAACCAACGAACCAACGAACCAACGAACCAACGAACCAACGAACCAACGAACCAACGAACCAACGAACCAACGAACCAACGAACCAACGAACCAACGAACCAACGAACCAACGAACCAACGAACCAACGAACCAACGAACAATCGAGCAAAAGAACAAAGGAACAAACGAACAAACGAACAAACGAACAAACGAACAAACGAACAAACGAACCAACGAACCAACGAACCAACGAACCAACGAACCAACGAACCAACGAACCAACGAACCAACGAACCAACGAACCAACGAACCAACGAACCAACGAACAAACGAACAAACGAACAAACGAACAGGCGAACAAACGAACAAACGAACAAACGAGCAAACGAGCAAACGAGCAAACGAACAAACGAACAATCGAGCAAAAGAACAAACGAACAAACGAACAACGAACAAACGAACAAAGTGACAAAGAAACAAAAGAACCAACGAAACAACGAAGCAACGAAACAACGAAACAACGAAACAACGAAACAACGAAACAACGAAAGAACGAAACAACGAAACAACGAAACAACGAAACAACGAAACAACGAAACAACGAAACAACGAAACAACGAAACAACGAAACAACGAAACAACGAAACAACGAAACAACGAAACAACGAAACAACGAACAACGAACAAACGAACCAACGAACCAACGAACCAACGAACCAACGAACCAACGAACCAACGAACCAACGAACCAACGAACAAACGAACAAACGAACAAACGAACAAACGAACAAACGAACAAACGAAACAACGAACCAACGAACCAACGAACCAACGAACCAACGAACCAACGAACCAACGAACCAACGAACCAACGAACCAACGAACCAACGAACCAACGAACCAACGAACCAACGAACCAACGAACCAACGAACCAACGAACCAACGAACCAACGAACCAACGAACCAACGAACCAACGAACCAACGAACCAACGAACCAACGAACCAACGAACCAACGAACCAACGAACCAACGAACCAACGAACCAACGAACCAACGAACCAACGAACCAACGAACCAACGAACCAACGAACCAACGAACCAACGAACCAACGAACCAACGAACAATCGAGCAAAAGAACAAAGGAACAAACGAACAAACAAACAAACGAACAAACGAACAAACGAACAAACGAACAAACGAACAAGCGAACAAACGAACAAACGAACAAACGAGCAAACGAACAAACGAACAAACGAACCAACGAACCAACGAACCAACGAACCAACGAACCAACGAACCAACGAACAAACGAACAAACGAACAAACGAACAAACGAACAAGCGAAAAAACGAACAAACGAACAAACGAACAAACGAGCAAACGAACCAACGAACCATCGAACCAACGAACCAACGAACCAACGAACCAACGAACCAACGAACCAACGAACCAACGAACCAACGAA
Organism: Andrena cerasifolii; assembly: GCF_050908995.1. NCBI lineage: Eukaryota > Metazoa > Arthropoda > Insecta > Hymenoptera > Andrenidae > Andrena > Andrena cerasifolii. The sequence goes on from NW_027486212.1 coordinate 18,906, forward strand.
CCAACGAACCAACGAACCAACGAACCAACGAACCAACGAACCAACGAACCAACGAACCAACGAACCAACGAACCAACGAACCAACGAACCAACGAACCAACGAACAATCGAGCAAAAGAACAAAGGAACAAAGGAACAAACGAACAAACGAACAAACGAACAAAAACGACAACGAACAAACGAACAAACGAACAAACGAACAAACGAACAAACGAACAAACGAACAAACGAACAAACGAACAAACGAACAAACGAACAAACGAACAAACGAACAAACGAACAAACGAACAAACGAACAAACGAACAAACGAACAAACGAACAAAACGAACAAACGAACAAACGAACAAACGAACAAACGAACAAACGAACAAACGAACAAACGAACAAACGAACAAACGAACAAACGAACAAACGAACAAACGAACCAACGAACCAACGAACCAACGAACCAACGAACCAACGAACCAACGAACCAACGAACCAACGAACCAACGAACCAACGAACCAACGAACCAACGAACCAACGAACCAACGAACCAACGAACCAACGAACCAACGAACCAACGTACCAACGAACCAACGAACCAACGAACCAACGAACCAACGAACCAACGAACCAACGAACCAACGAACCAACGAACCAACGAACCAACGAACCAACGAACCAACGAACCAACGAACCAACGAACCAACGAACCAACGAACCAACGAACCAACGAACCAACGAACCAACGAACCAACGAACCAACGAACCAACGAACAATCGAGCAAAAGAACAAAGGAACAAACGAACAAACAAACAAACGAACAAACGAACAAACGAACAAACGAACAAACGAACAAGCGAACAAACGAACAAACGAACAAACGAGCAAACGAACAAACGAACCAACGAACCAACGAACCAACGAACCAACGAACCAACGAACCAACGAACCAACGAACCAACGAACAATCGAGCAAAAGAACAAAGGAACAAAGGAACAAACGAACAAACGAACAAACGAACAAACGAACAAACGAACAAACGAACAAACGAACAAACGAACAACGAAACAAACGAACAAACGAACAAACGAACAAACGAACAAACGAACAAACGAACAAACGAACAAACGAACAAACGAACAAACGAACAAACGAACAAACGAACAAACGAACAAACGAACAAACGAACAAACGAACAAACGAACAAACGAACAAACGAACAAACGAACAAACGAACAAACGAACAAACGAACAAACGAACCAACGAACCAACGAACCAACGAACCAACGAACCAACGAACCAACGAACCAACGAACCAACGAACCAACGAACCAACGAACCAACGAACCAACGAACCAACGAACCAACGAACCAACGAACCAACGAACCAACGAACCAACGAACCAACGAACCAACGAACCAACGAACCAACGAACCAACGAACCAACGAACCAACGAACAACGAACCAACGAACCAACGAACAAACGAACCAACGAACCAACGAACCAACGAACCAACGAACCAACGAACCAACGAACCAACGAACCAACGAACCAACGAACCAACGAACCAACGAACCAACGAACCAACGAACCAACGAACCAACGAACCAACGAACCAAACGAACCAACGAACAAACGAGCAAAAGAACAAAGGAACAAACGAACAAACGAACAAACGAACAAACGAACAAACGAACAAACGACAAAGTGACAAAGAAACAAAGAAAACGAACAACGAAACAACGAAACAACGAAACAACGAAACAACGAAACAACGAAACAACGAAACAACGAAACAACGAAACAACGAAACAACGAAACAACGAAACAACGAAACAACGAAACAACGAAACAACGAAACAACGAAACAACGAAACAACGAAACAACGAAACAACGAAACAACGAAACAACGAAACAACGAAACAACGAAACAACGAACAACGAAACAACGAAACAACGAAACAACGAACAAACGAACAAACGAACCAACGAACCAACGAACCAACGAACCAACGAACCAACGAACCAACGAACCAACGAACAACGAACCAACGAACCAACGAACCAACGAACCAACGAACCAACGAACCAACGAACCAACGAACCAACGAACCAACGAACCAACGAACCAACGAACCAACGAACAAACGAGGAAAAGAAAAGGAACAAACGAACAAACGAACAAACGAACAAACGAACAAACGAACAAAGTGACAAAGAAACAAAAGAACCAACGAAACAACGAAACAACGAAACAACGAAACAACGAAACAACGAAACAACGAAACAACGAAACAACGAAACAAACGAAACAACGAAACAACGAAACAACGAAACAACGAAACAACGAAACAACGAAACAACGAAACAACGAAACAACGAAACAACGAAACAACGAAACAACGAAACAACGAAACAACGAAACAACGAAACAACGAAACAACGAAACAACGAAACAACGAACAACGAAACAACGAAACAACGAAACAACGAAACAACGAAACAACGAAACAACGGAAACAACGAAACAACGAAACAACGAAACAACGAAACAACGAAACAACGAAACAACGAAACAACGAAACAACGAAACAACGAAACAACGAAACAACGAAACAACGAAACAACGAAACAACGAAACAACGAACAAACGAACCAACGAACCAACGAACCAACGAACCAACGAAACAACGAACAAACGAACCAACGAACCAACGAACCAACGAACCAACGAACCAACGAACCAACGAACCAACGAACCAACGAACCAACGAACCAACGAACCAACGAACCAACGAACCAACGAACCAACGAACCAACGAACCAACGAACCAACGAACCAACGAACCAACGAACCAACGAACCAACGAACCAACGAACCAACGAACCAACGAACCAACGAACCAACGAACCAACGAACCAACGAACCAACGAACCAACGAACCAACGAACCAACGAACCAACGAACCAACGAACCAACGAACCAACGAACCAACGAACCAACGAACCAACGAACCAACGAACCAACGAACCAACGAACCAACGAACCAACGAACCAACGAACAATCGAGCAAAAGAACAAAGGAACAAACGAACAAACGAACAAACGAACAAACGAACAAACGAACAAACGAACAAGCGAACAAACGAACAAACGAACAAACGAGCAAACGAACAAACGAACAAACGAACCAACGAACCAACGAACCAACGAACCAACGAACCAACGAACCAACGAACAAACGAACCAACGAACCAACGAACCAACGAACCAACGAACCAACGAACCAACGAACCAACGAACCAACGAACAAACGAACAAACGAACAAAGTGACAAAGAAACAAAAGAACCAACGAAACAACGAAACAACGAAACAACGAAACAACGAAACAACGAAACAACGAAACAACGAAACAACGAAACAACGAAACAACGAAACAACGAAACAACGAAACAACGAAACAACGAAACAACGAAACAACGAAACAACGAACAAACGAACAAACGAACAAACGAACTAACGAACCAACGAACCAACGAACCAACGAACCAACGAACCAACGAACCAACGAACAAACGAACCAACGAACCAACGAACCAACGAACCAACGAACAAACGAGCAAAAGAACAAAGGAACAAACGAACAAACGAACAAACGAACAAACGAACAAAGTGACAAAGAAACAAAAGAACCAACGAAACAACGAAACAACGAAACAACGAAACAACGAAACAACGAAACAACGAAACAACGAAACAACGAAACAACGAAACAACGAAACAACGAAACAACGAAACAACGAAACAACGAAACAACGAAACAACGAAACAACGAAACAACGAAACAACGAAACAACGAAACAACGAAACAACGAAACAACGAAACAACGAAACAACGAAACAACGAAACAACGAAACAACGAAACAACGAAACAACGAAACAACGAAACAACGAAACAACGAAACAACGAAACAACGAAACAACGAAACAACGAAACAACGAAACAACGAAACAACGAAACAACGAAACAACGAAACAACGAAACAACGAAACAACGAAACAACGAAACAACGAAACAACGAACAAACGAACAAACGAACAAACGAACCAACGAACCAACGAACCAACGAACCAACGAACCAACGAACCAACGAACAAACGAACCAACGAACCAACGAACAAACGAACAAACGAACCAACGAAACAACGAACCAACGAACCAACGAACCAACGAACCAACGAACCAACGAACCAACGAACCAACGAACCAACGAACCAACGATCCAACGATCCAACGAACCAACGAACAAGCGAACCAACGAACCAACGAACCAACGAACCAACGAAACAACGAACAAACGAACAAACGAACAAACGAACAAGCGAACAAGCGAACAAACGAACAAACGAACAAACGAACAAACGAACAAACGAACAAACGAACCAACGAACCAACGAACCAACGAACCAACGAACCAACGAACCAACGAACCAACGAACCAACGAACCAACGAACCAACGAACCAACGAACCAACGAACCAACGAACCAACGAACCAACGAACCAACGAACCAACGAACCAACGAACCAACGAACCAACGAACCAACGAACCAACGAACCAACGAACCAACGAACCAAAGAACCAACGAACCAACGAACCAACGATCCAACGAACCAACGAACCAACGAACCAACGAACCAACGAACCAACGAACCAACGAACCAACGAACCAACGAACCAACGAACCAACGAACCAACGAACCAACGAACCAACGAACCAACGAACCAACGAACCAACGAACCGAACCAACGAACCAACGAACCAACGAACCAACGAACAAACGAGCAAAAGAACAAAGGAACAAACGAACAAACGAACAAACGAACAAACGAACAAACGAACAAAGTGACAAAGAAACAAAAGAACCAACGAAACAACGAAACAACGAAACAACGAAACAACGAAACAACGAAACAACGAAACAACGAAACAACGAAACAACGAAACAACGAAACAACGAAACAACGAAACAACGAAACAACGAAACAACGAAACAACGATACAACGAAACAACGAAACAACGAAACAACGAAACAACGAAACAACGAAACAACGAAACAACGAAACAACGAACAAACGAACAAACGAACCAACGAACCAACGAACCAACGAACCAACGAAACAACGAACAAACGAACCAACGAACCAACGAACCAACGAACCAACGAACCAACGAACCAACGAACCAACGAACCAACGAACCAACGAACCAACGAACCAACGAACCAACGAACCAACGAACCAACGAACCAACGAACAATCGAGCAAAAGAACAAAGGAACAAACGAACAAACGAACAAACGAACAAACGAACAAACGAACAAACGAACAAACGAACAAACGAACAAACGAACAAACGAACAAGCGAACAAACGAACAAACGAACAAACGAACCAACGAACCAACGAACCAACGAACAAACGAACCAACGAACAAACGAACCAACGAACCAACGAACCAACGAACCAACGAACCAACGAAACAACGAACCAACGAAACAACGAAACAACGAAACAACGAAACAACGAAACAACGAAACAACGAAACAACGAAACAACGAAACAACGAAACAACGAAACAACGAAACAACGAAACAACGAAACAACGAAACAACGAATCAACGAAACAACGAAACAACGAACAAACGAACAAACGAACCAACGAACCAACGAACCAACGAACCAACGAAACAACGAACAAACGAACCAACGAACCAACGAACCAACGAACCAACGAACCAACGAACCAACGAACCAACGAACCAACGAACCAACGAACCAACGAACCAACGAACAATCGAGCAAAAGAACAAAGGAACAAACGAACAAACGAACAAACGAACAAACGAGCAAACGAACAAACGAACAAACGAACCAACGAACCAACGAACCAACGAACCAACGAACCAACGAACCAACGAACAAACGAACAAACGAACAAACGAACAAACGAACAAACGAACAAACGAACAAACGAACAAACGAACAAACGAGCAAACGAACCAACGAACCATCGAACCAACGAACCAACGAACCAACGAACCAACGAACCAACGAACCAACGAACCAACGAACCAACGAACCAACGAACCAACGAACCAACGAACCAACCAACGAACCAACGAACCAACGAACCAACGAACCAACGAACCAACGAACCAACGAACCAACGAACAATCGAGCAAAAGAACAAAGGAACAAACGAACAAACGAACAAACGAACAAACGAACAAACGAACAAACGAACAAGCGAACAAACGAACAA
>NW_027486213.1:20000-25221 GCF_050908995.1 Andrena cerasifolii
AGTCAGTCAGTCAGTCAGTCAGTCAGTCAGTCAGTCAGTCAGTCAGTCAGTCAGTCAGTCAGTCAGTCAGTCAGTCAGTCAGTCAGTCAGTCAGTCAGTCAGTCAGTCAGTCAGTCAGTCAGTCCGTCGGTCAGTCGGTCAGTCGGTCGGTCGGTCGCTCCGTCGGTCGGTCGGTCGGTCGGTCGGTCGGTCGGTCGGTCGGTCGGTCGGTCGGTCGGTCGGTCGGTCAGTCAGTCGGTCGGTCGGTCGGTCGGTCGGTCGGTCGGTCGGTCGGTCGGTCGGTCGGTCGGTCGGTCGGTCGGTCGGTCGGTCGGTCGGTTGGTCGGTCGGTCGGTCGGTCGGTCGGTCGGTCGGTCGGTAGGTTGGTCGGTCGGTCGGTCGGTCGGTCGGTCGGTCGGTCGGTCGGTCGGTCGGTCGGTCGGTCAGTCGGTCAGTCGGTCAGTCAGTCCGTCGTTCGGTCAGTCAGTCAGTCAGTCAGTCAGTCAGTCAGTCAGTCAGTCAGTCAGTCAGTCAGTCAGTCAGTCAGTCAGTCAGTCAGTCAGTCAGTCAGTCAGTCAGTCAGTCAGTCAGTCAGTCAGTCAGTCAGTCAGTCAGTCAGTCAGTCAGTCAGTCAGTCAGTCAGTCAGTCAGTCAGTCAGTCAGTCAGTCAGTCAGTCAGTCAGTCAGTCAGTCACTCAGTCAGTCAGTCAGTCAGTCAGTCAGTCAGTCAGTCAGTCAGTCAGTCAGTCAGTCAGTCAGTCAGTCAGTCAGTCAGTCAGTCAGTCAGTCAGTCAGTCAGTCAGTCAGTCAGTCAGTCAGTCAGTCAGTCAGTCAGTCAGTCAGTCAGTCAGTCAGTCAGTCAGTCAGTCAGTCAGTCAGTCAGTCAGTCAGTCAGTCAGTCAGTCAGTCAGTCAGTCAGTCAGTCAGTCAGTCAGTCAGTCAGTCAGTCAGTCAGTCAGTCAGTCGGTCGGTCGGTCGCTCCGTCGGTCGGTCGGTCGGTCGGTCGGTCGGTCGGTCGGTCGGTCGGTCGGTCGGTCGGTCGGTCGGTCAGTCAGTCGGTCGGTCGGTCGGTCGGTCGGTCGGTCGGTCGGTCGGTCGGTCGGTCGGTCGGTCGGTCGGTCGGTCGGTCGGTCGGTCGGTTGGTCGGTCGGTCGGTCGGTCGGTCGGTCGGTCGGTCGGTAGGTTGGTCGGTCGGTCGGTCGGTCGGTCGGTCGGTCGGTCGGTCGGTCGGTCGGTCGGTCGGTCAGTCGGTCAGTCGGTCAGTCAGTCCGTCGTTCGGTCAGTCAGTCAGTCAGTCAGTCAGTCAGTCAGTCAGTCAGTCAGTCAGTCAGTCAGTCAGTCAGTCAGTCAGTCAGTCAGTCAGTCAGTCAGTCAGTCAGTCAGTCAGTCAGTCAGTCAGTCAGTCAGTCAGTCAGTCAGTCAGTCAGTCAGTCAGTCAGTCAGTCAGTCAGTCAGTCAGTCAGTCAGTCAGTCAGTCAGTCAGTCAGTCAGTCAGTCAGTCAGTCAGTCAGTCAGTCAGTCAGTCAGTCAGTCAGTCAGTCAGTCAGTCAGTCAGTCAGTCAGTCAGTCAGTCAGTCAGTCAGTCAGTCAGTCAGTCAGTCAGTCAGTCAGTCAGTCAGTCAGTCAGTCAGTCAGTCAGTCAGTCAGTCAGTCAGTCAGTCAGTCAGTCAGTCAGTCAGTCAGTCAGTCAGTCAGTCAGTCAGTCAGTCAGTCAGTCAGTCAGTCAGTCAGTCAGTCAGTCAGTCAGTCAGTCAGTCAGTCAGTCAGTCAGTCAGTCAGTCAGTCAGTCAGTCAGTCAGTCAGTCAGTCAGTCGGTCGGTCGGTCGGTCGGTCGGTCGGTCGGTCGGTCGGTCGGTCGGTCGGTCGGTCGGTCGGTCGGTCGGTCGGTCAGTCAGTCAGTCAGTCAGTCAGTCAGTCAGTCAGTCAGTCAGTCAGTCAGTCAGTCAGTCAGTCAGTCAGTCAGTCAGTCAGTCAGTCAGTCAGTCAGTCAGTCAGTCAGTCAGTCAGTCAGTCAGTCAGTCAGTCAGTCAGTCAGTCAGTCAGTCAGTCAGTCAGTCAGTCAGTCAGTCAGTCAGTCAGTCAGTCAGTCAGTCAGTCAGTCAGTCAGTCAGTCAGTCAGTCAGTCAGTCAGTCAGTCAGTCAGTCAGTCAGTCAGTCAGTCAGTCAGTCAGTCAGTCAGTCAGTCAGTCAGTCAGTCAGTCAGTCAGTCAGTCAGTCAGTCAGTCAGTCAGTCAGTCAGTCAGTCAGTCAGTCAGTCAGTCAGTCAGTCAGTCAGTCAGTCAGTCAGTCAGTCAGTCAGTCAGTCAGTCAGTCAGTCAGTCAGTCAGTCAGTCAGTCAGTCAGTCAGTCAGTCAGTCAGTCAGTCAGTCAGTCAGTCAGTCAGTCAGTCAGTCAGTCAGTCAGGTCAGTCAGTCAGTCAGTCAGTCAGTCAGTCAGTCAGTCAGTCAGTCAGTCAGTCAGTCAGTCAGTCAGTCAGTCAGTCAGTCAGTCAGTCAGTCAGTCAGTCAGTCCAGCAGTCAGTCAGTCCAGTCAGTCAGTCAGTCAGTCAGTCAGTCAGTCAGTCAGTCAGTCAGTCAGTCAGTCATCAGTCAGTCAGTCAGTCAGTCAGTCAGTCAGTCAGTCAGTCAGTCAGTCAGTCAGTCAGTCAGTCAGTCAGTCAGTCAGTCAGTCAGTCAGTCAGTCAGTCAGTCAGTCAGTCAGTCAGTCAGTCAGTCAGTCAGTCAGTCAGTCAGTCAGTCAGTCAGTCAGTCAGTCAGTCAGTCAGTCAGTCAGTCAGTCAGTCAGTCAGTCAGTCAGTCAGTCAGTCAGTCAGTCAGTCAGTCAGTCAGTCAGTCAGTCAGTCAGTCAGTCAGTCAGTCAGTCAGTCAGTCAGTCAGTCAGTCAGTCAGTCAGTCAGTCAGTCAGTCAGTCAGTCAGTCAGTCAGTCAGTCAGTCAGTCAGTCAGTCAGTCAGTCAGTCAGTCAGTCAGTCAGTCAGTCAGTCAGTCAGTCAGTCAGTCAGTCAGTCAGTCAGTCAGTCAGTCAGTCAGTCAGTCAGTCAGTCAGTCAGTCAGTCAGTCAGTCAGTCAGTCAGTCAGTCAGTCAGTCAGTCAGTCAGTCAGTCAGTCAGTCAGTCAGTCAGTCAGTCAGTCAGTCAGTCAGTCAGTCAGTCAGTCAGTCTCAGTCAGTCAGTCAGTCAGTCAGTCGTCAGTCAGTCAGTCAGTCAGTCAGTCAGTCAGTCAGTCAGTCAGTCAGTCAGTCAGTCAGTCAGTCAGTCAGTCAGTCAGTCAGTCAGTCAGTCAGTCAGTCAGTCAGTCAGTCAGTCAGTCAGTCAGTCAGTCAGTCAGTCAGTCAGTCAGTCAGTCAGTCAGTCAGTCAGTCAGTCAGTCAGTCAGTCAGTCAGTCAGTCAGTCAGTCAGTCAGTCAGTCAGTCAGTCAGTCAGTCAGTCAGTCAGTCAGTCAGTCAGTCAGTCAGTCAGTCAGTCAGTCAGTCAGTCAGTCAGTCAGTCAGCAGTCAGTCAGTCAGTCAGTCAGTCATTCATTCAGTCAGTCAGTCAGTCAGTCAGTCAGTCAGTCAGTCAGGTCAGTCAGTCAGTCAGTCAGTCAGTCAGTCAGTCAGTCAGTCAGTCAGTCAGTCAGTCAGTCAGTCAGTCAGTCAGTCAGTCAGTCAGTCAGTCAGTCAGTCAGTCAGTCAGTCAGTCAGTCAGTCAGTCAGTCAGTCAGTCAGTCAGTCAGTCAGTCAGTCAGTCAGTCAGTCAGTCAGTCAGTCAGTCAGTCAGTCAGTCAGTCAGTCAGTCAGTCAGTCAGTCAGTCAGTCAGTCAGTCAGTCAGTCAGTCAGTCAGTCAGTCAGTCAGTCAGTCAGTCAGTCAGTCAGTCAGTCAGTCAGTCAGTCAGTCAGTCAGTCAGTCAGTCAGTCAGTCAGTCAGTCAGTCAGTCAGTCAGTCAGTCAGTCAGTCAGTCAGTCAGTCAGTCAGTCAGTCAGTCAGTCAGTCAGTCAGTCAGTCAGTCAGTCAGTCAGTCAGTCAGTCAGTCAGTCAGTCAGTCAGTCAGTCAGTCAGTCAGTCAGTCAGTCAGTCAGTCAGTCAGTCAGTCAGTCAGTCAGTCAGTCAGTCAGTCAGTCAGTCAGTCAGTCAGTCAGTCAGTCAGTCAGTCAGTCAGTCAGTCAGTCAGTCAGTCAGTCAGTCAGTCAGTCAGTCAGTCAGTCAGTCAGTCAGTCAGTCAGTCAGTCAGTCAGTCAGTCAGTCAGTCAGTCAGTCAGTCAGTCAGTCAGTCAGTCAGTCAGTCAGTCAGTCAGTCAGTCAGTCAGTCGGTCGGTCGGTCAGTCAGTCAGTCAGTCAGTCAGTCAGTCGGTCAGTCGGTCAGTCGGTCAGTCCGTCGGTCGGTCGGTCGGTCGGTCGGTCGGTCGTTCGGTCGGTCAGTCGGTCGGTCGGTCGGTCGGTCGGTCGGTCGGTCGGTCGGTCGGTCGGTCGGTCGGTCGGTCGGTCGGTCGGTCGGTCGGTCGGTCGGTCGGTCGGTCGGTTGGTCGGTCGGTCGGTCGGTCGGTCGGTCGGTCGGCCGGTCGGTCGGTCGGTCGGTCGGTCGGTCGGTCGGTCGGTCGGTCGGTCGGTCGGTCGGTTCGGTCGGTCGGTCGGTCGGTCGGTCAGTCGGTCAGTCGGTCAGTCAGTCCGTCTTCGGTCAGTCAGTCAGTCAGTCAGTCAGTCAGTCAGTCAGTCAGTCAGTCAGTCAGTCAGTCAGTCAGTCAGTCAGTCAGTCAGTCAGTCAGTCAGTCAGTCAGTCAGTCAGTCAGTCAGTCAGTCAGTCAGTCAGTCAGTCAGTCAGTCAGTCAGTCAGTCAGTCAGTCAGTCAGTCAGTCAGTCAGTCAGTCAGTCAGTCAGTCAGTCAGTCAGTCAGTCAGTCAGTCAGTCAGTCAGTCAGTCAGTCAGTCAGTCAGTCAGTCAGTCAGTCAGTCAGTCAGTCAGTCAGTCAGTCAGTCAGTCAGTCAGTCAGTCAGTCAGTCAGTCAGTCAGTCAGTCAGTCAGTCAGTCAGTCAGTCAGTCAGTCAGTCAGTCAGTCAGTCAGTCAGTCAGTCAGTCAGTCAGTCAGTCAGTCAGTCAGTCAGTCAGTCAGTCAGTCAGTCAGTCAGTCAGTCAGTCAGTCAGTCAGTCAGTCAGTCAGTCAGTCAGTCAGTCAGTCAGTCAGTCAGTCAGTCAGTCAGTCAGTCAGTCAGTCAGTCAGTCAGTCAGTCAGTCAGTCAGTCAGTCAGTCAGTCAGTCAGTCAGTCAGT
>NW_027486214.1:0-25215 GCF_050908995.1 Andrena cerasifolii
CTTTCTTCTCTATTCATTTACCTATTTTTCTCAATTTATTTACCTATTCTTTTCTCTAATTTATGTACACTTTCTTCTGTATTTATTTGCCTCCTTTCTTCTGTATTTATTTACCTCCTTTCCTCTCTATTTATTTACCTATTTTCTCCATTTATTTACCTATTTTTTCTCTATTTATTTACCTATTTTTTTTCTCTAATTTATGTACATTTTTTCTGTATTTATTTACCTCCTTTCTTTTGTATTTATTTACCGCCTTTCTTCTGTATTTATTTACCTCCTTTCTTCTCTATTTATATACCTATTTTTCTCTATTTATTTACCTGCTTTTTCTTTATTTATTTACCTATTTTTCTCTATTTATTTACCTATTTTTTCTCTAATTTATGTACATTTTTCTGTATTTATTTACCTATTTTTCACTATTTATTTACCTATTTTTTCTCTATTTATTTAGCTATTTTGTCTCTATTTATTTACCTATTCTTTTCTCTAATTTATGTACATTTCTTTCTGTATTTATTTACCTCCTTTCTTTTGTATTTATTTACCGCCTTTCTTCTGTATTTATTACCTCCTTTCTTCTCTATTTATATACCTATTTTTCTCTATTTAATTACCTGCTTTTTCTTTATTTATTTACCTATTTTTTCTCTATTTATTTACCTATTTTTTCTCTAATTTATGTACATTTTTTCTGTATTTATTTACCTATTTTTCACTATTTATTTACCTATTTTTCTCTATATATTTACCTATTTTTTCTCAATTTATTTACCAATTATTTCTCTATTTGCTTACCTATTTTCCCCTCTATATATACCTATTTTTTCTCCATTTATTTACCTATTTTTTCTCTATTAATTTACCTATTTTTTTCTCTAATTTATGTACATTTTTTCTGTATTTATTTACCTATTTTTCCCTATTTATTTACTTTTTTCTCTAATCTATTTACCTATTTTTTCTCTATTCACCACTTTTTGCTCAAATTTACTTACCTATTTTTCTCTATTTATTTACCTATTTTTTTCTCTACTTATTTACATTTTTTCCCTCTCTAATTAATTTCCCTTTTTCCCCCTCTATATACACCTATTTTTCTCTATATATTTACCTATTTTCTCTCAATTTATTTACCAATTATTTCTCTATTTACCTACCTATTTTCCCCTCTATATATACCTATTTTTTCTGCATTTATTTACATATTTTTTCTCTATTTATTTACGTATTTTTTTCCTATTTATTTACTTTCTTCTCTATTCATTTACCTATTTTTCTCAATTTATTTACCTATTCTTTTCTCTAATTTATGTACACTTTCTTCTGTATTTATTTGCCTCCTTTCTTCTGTATTTATTTACCTCCTTTCCTCTCTATTTATTTACCTATTTTTCTCCATTTATTTACCTATTTTTTCTCTATTTATTTACCTATTTTTTTTCTCTAATTTATGTACATTTTTTCTGTATTTATTTACCTATTTTTCACTATTTATTTACCTATTTTTTCTCTATTTATATACCTATTTTCTCTATTTATTTACCTATTTTTCCCTATTTATTTACTTTTTTCTCTAATCTATTTACCTATTTTTTCTCTATTCACCACTTTTTGCTCAAATTTACTTACCTATTTTTCTCTATTTATTTACCTATTTTTTTCTCTACTTATTTACATTTTTTCCCTCTCTAATTAATTTCCCTTTTTCCCCCTCTATATACACCTATTTTTCTCTATATATTTACCTATTTTCTCTCAATTTATTTACCAATTATTTCTCTATTTACTTACCTATTTTCCCCTCTATATATACCTATTTTTCTGCATTTATTTACATATTTTTTCTCTATTTATTTACGTATTTTTTTCCTATTTATTTACTTTCTTCTCTATTCATTTACCTATTTTTCTCAATTTATTTACCTATTCTTTTCTCTAATTTATGTACACTTTCTTCTGTATTTATTTGCCTCCTTTCTTCTGTATTTATTTACCTCCTTTCCTCTCTATTTATTTACCTATTTTTCTCCATTTATTTACCTATTTTTTCTCTATTTATTTACCTATTTTTTTTTCTCTAATTTATGTACATTTCTTTCTGTATTTATTTACCTCCTTTCTTTTGTATTTATTTACCGCCTTTCTTCTGTATTTATTTACCTCCTTTCTTCTCTATTTATATACCTATTTTTCTCTATTTATTTACCTGCTTTTTCTATATTTATTTACCTATTTTTTCTCTATTTATTTACCTATTTTTTCTCTAATTTATGTACATTTTTTCTGTATTTATTTACCTATTTTTCACTATTTATTTACCTATTTTTTCTCTATTTATTTAGCTATTTTGTCTCTATTTATTTACCTATTCTTTTCTCTAATTTATGTACATTTCTTTCTGTATTTATTTACCTCCTTTCTTTTGTATTTATTTACCGCCTTTCTTCTGTATTTATTTACCTCCTTTCTTCTCTATTTATATACCTATTTTTCTCTATTTATTTACCTGCTTTTTCTTTATTTATTTACCTATTTTTTCTCTATTTATTTACCTATTTTTTCTCTAATTTATGTACATTTTTTTCTGTATATATTTACCCCCTTTTTTCTCCATTTATTTACCAATTTTCCCCTTTATATATACCTATTTTTTCTCTATTTATTTACCTATTTTTCTGTATTTATTTACCTATTTTTTCTCTATTTACCACTTTTATTCTCTAATCTATTTACATATTTTTTCTCTATTAACCACTTTTTGCTCAAATTTATTTACCTATTTTTTCTCTATTTATTTACCAATTTTTTCTCTATTTATTTACCTATTTTCCCCTCTATATATACCTATTTTTTCTCCATTTATTTACCTATTTTTTCTCTATTAATTTACCTATTTTTTTCTCTAATTTATGTACATTTTTTCTGTATTTATTTACCTATTTTTCCCTATTTATTTACTTTTTTCTCTAATCTATTTACCTATTTTTTCCCTATTCACCACTTTTTGCTCAAATTTACTTACCTATTTTTCTCTATTTATTTACCTATTTTTTTCTCTACTTATTTACATTTTTTCCCTCTCTAATTAATTTCCCTTTTTCCCCCTCTATATACACCTATTTTTCTCTATATATTTACCTATTTTCTCTCAATTTATTTACCAATTATTTCTCTATTTACCTACCTATTTTCCCCTCTATATATACCTATTTTTCTGCATTTATTTACATATTTTTTCTCTATTTATTTACGTATTTTTTTCCTATTTATTTACTTTCTTCTCTATTCATTTACCTATTTTTCTCAATTTATTTACCTATTCTTTTCTCTAATTTATGTACACTTTCTTCTGTATTTATTTGCCTCCTTTCTTCTGTATTTATTTACCTCCTTTCCTCTCTATTTATTTACCTATTTTTCTCCATTTATTTACCTATTTTTTCTCTATTTATTTACCTATTTTTTTTCTCCAATTTATGTACATTTTTTCTGTATTTATTTACCTATTTTTCACTATTTATTTACCTATTTTTTCTCTATTTATATACCTATTTTCTCTATTTATTTACCTATTTTTCCCTATTTATTTACTTTTTTCTCTAATCTATTTACCTATTTTTTCTCTATTTACTACTTTTTGCTCAAATTTACTTAACTATTTTTCTCTATTTATTTACCTATTTTTTTCTCTATTTATTTACATTTTTTCTCTCTCTAATTAATTTCCCTTTTTCCCCCTCTATATATACCTATTTTTCTGTATATATTTGCCTATTTTTTCTCAATTTATTTACCAATTATTTCTCTATTTACTTACCTATTTTCCCCTCTATATATGCCTATTTTTTCTCCATTTATTTACATATTTTTCTCTATTTATTTACCTTTTTCTCTAATTTATGTACATTTTTTCTGTATTTATTTCCCTATTTTTCACTATTTATTTACCTATTTTTCTCTATTTATTTACCTATTTTTTCTCTATTTATTTCCTTTTTTCTCTAATCTATTTACTTATTTTTTCTGTATTTATTTACCTCCTTTCTTCTCTATTTATTTAGCTATTTTGTCTCTATTTATTTACCTATTCTTTTCTCTAATTTATGTACACTTTTTTCTGTATTTATTTGCCTCCTTTCTTCTGTATTTATTTACCTCCTTTCCTCTCTATTTATTTACCTATTTTTTCTCTATTTATTTACCTATTTTTTCTCTAATTTATGTACATTTTTTCTGTATTTATTTACCTATTTTTCACTATTTATTTACCTATTTTTTCTCTATTTATTTAGCTATTTTGTCTCTATTTATTTACCTATTCTTTTCTCTAATTTATGTACATTTCTTTCTGTATTTATTTACCTCCTTTCTTTTGTATTTATTTACCGCCTTTCTTCTGTATTTATTTACCTCCTTTCTTCTCTATTTATATACCTATTTTTCTCTATTTATTTACCTGCTTTTTCTTTATTTATTTACCTATTTTTTCTCTATTTATTTACCTATTTTTTCTCTAATTTATGTACATTTTTTTCTGTATATATTTACCCCCTTTTTTCTCCATTTATTTACCAATTTTCCCCTTTATATATACCTATTTTTTCTCTATTTATTTACCTATTTTTCTCTATTTATTTACCTATTTTTTCTCTATTTACCACTTTTATTCTCTAATCTATTTACATATTTTTTCTCTATTAACCACTTTTTGCTCAAATTTATTTACCTATTTTTTCTCTATTTATTTACCAATTTTTTCTCTATTTATTTACCTATTTTCCCCTCTATATATACCTATTTTTTCTCCATTTATTTACCTATTTTTTCTCTATTAATTTACCTATTTTTTTCTCTAATTTATGTACATTTTTTCTGTATTTATTTACCTATTTTTCCCTATTTATTTACTTTTTTCTCTAATCTATTTACCTATTTTTTCCCTATTCACCACTTTTTGCTCAAATTTACTTACCTATTTTTCTCTATTTATTTACCTATTTTTTTCTCTACTTATTTACATTTTTTCCCTCTCTAATTAATTTCCCTTTTTCCCCCTCTATATACACCTATTTTTCTCTATATATTTACCTATTTTCTCTCAATTTATTTACCAATTATTTCTCTATTTACCTACCTATTTTCCCCTCTATATATACCTATTTTTCTGCATTTATTTACATATTTTTTCTCTATTTATTTACGTATTTTTTTCCTATTTATTTACTTTCTTCTCTATTCATTTACCTATTTTTCTCAATTTATTTACCTATTCTTTTCTCTAATTTATGTACACTTTCTTCTGTATTTATTTGCCTCCTTTCTTCTGTATTTATTTACCTCCTTTCCTCTCTATTTATTTACCTATTTTTCTCCATTTATTTACCTATTTTTTCTCTATTTATTTACCTATTTTTTTTCTCCAATTTATGTACATTTTTTCTGTATTTATTTACCTATTTTTCACTATTTATTTACCTATTTTTTCTCTATTTATTTAGCTATTTTGTCTCTATTTATTTACCTATTCTTTTCTCTAATTTATGTACACTTTTTTCTGTATTTATTTGCCTCCTTTCTTCTGTATTTATTTACCTCCTTTCCTCTCTATTTATTTACCTATTTTTCACTATTTATTTACCTATTTTTTCTCTATTTATATACCTATTTTCTCTATTTATTTACCTATTTTTCCCTATTTATTTACTTTTTTCTCTAATCTATTTACCTATTTTTTCTCTATTTACTACTTTTTGCTCAAATTTACTTAACTATTTTTCTCTATTTATTTACCTATTTTTTTCTCTATTTATTTACATTTTTTCTCTCTCTAATTAATTTCCCTTTTTCCCCCTCTATATATACCTATTTTTCTGTATATATTTGCCTATTTTTTCTCAATTTATTTACCAATTATTTCTCTATTTACTTACCTATTTTCCCCTCTATATATGCCTATTTTTTCTCCATTTATTTACATATTTTTCTCTATTTATTTACCTTTTTCTCTAATTTATGTACATTTTTTCTGTATTTATTTCCCTATTTTTCACTATTTATTTACCTATTTTTCTCTATTTATTTACCTATTTTTTCTCTATTTATTTCCTTTTTGCTCTAATCTATTTACTTATTTTTTCTGTATTTATTTACCTCCTTTCTTCTCTATTTATTTAGCTATTTTGTCTCTATTTATTTACCTATTCTTTTCTCTAATTTATGTACATTTCTTTCTGTATTTATTTACCTCCTTTCTTTTGTATTTATTTACCTCCTTTCTTCTGTATTTATTTACCTCCTTTTTTCTCTATTTATATACCTATTTTCTCTATTTATTTACCTATTTTTCCCTATTTATTTAGTTTTTTCTCTAATCTATTTACCTATTTTTTCTCTATTTACCACTTTTTGCTCAAATTTACTTAACTATTTTTCTCTATTTATTTACCTATTTTTTTCTCTATTTATTTACATTTTTTCTCTCTCTAATTAATTCCCTTTTTCCCCCTCTATATATACCTATTTTTCTGTATACAGGGTGTCCCACTAAGGAGTGGACAGCGCGATATTTCTTAAAGTATTGTCGATAAAAATATAAAAAAAATAGGGAATTGCATGGTTCGAGGGGGCCCATTTATTAGCGCGAACGAATTTTGTTTTCGATTATTATTTTAAAAGATACGATGGTCAAGTTCGGTTTTTCAAATGGAACTATTTTTTTTGAAGACCTGAGTTCATAGTGCGTTCCAAGACAAATTCAATAAGCTTTAATGTATACACTTTATTTCCACTGGTTTTTAAGATATTGCGCTTGCAAATTTACTGATTTTCACTGCAAGAAACCCCTCTGGAATGGCAAAAACCGGGGGCGGTCTTACTGGCGCCACGGGTGGCACTGCCTGTTGAAATGGATACTTACCTGCCAAAGGTCTACGCCAGAAATGGCAGGCCCAAAGGCTGGACAATTCTTTTCTTTTGACACAATCTGCTCCCTATGGTTGAAATTTAGTCTAGCAACTTTCACTCCTCCTAACCTAACCAATCCAACTTGCATCCCTCGCAAAAGAACCGGCCATCCGAGCGTAGAAGCAAGTGCGAAATAAAAGTAACGATGCGCTTCTCGATACCGCAGATGTACCTACCTAAGTAGCATTTCTCACGGAAAAGAATTGTCCAGCCTTTGGGCCTGCCATTTCTGGCGTAGACCTTTGGCAGGTAAGTATCCATTTCAACAGGCAATGCCACCCGTAGCGCCAGTAAGACCGACCCCGGTCCTTCCTATTCCAGAGGGTTTTCTTCCAGTGAAAATCAGTAATTTTGCAAGCGCAATATCTTAAAAACCAGTGGAAATAAAGTGTATACATTAAAGCTTATTGAATTTGTCTTGGAACGCACTATCAACTCAGGTCTTCAAAAAAAATAGTTCCATTTGAAAAACCGAACTTGACCATCGTATCTTTTAAAATAATAATCGGAAACAAAATTCGTTCGCGCTAATAAATGGGCCCCCTCGAACCATGCAATTCCCTATTTTTTTATATTTTTATCGACAATACTTTAAGAGATATCGCGCTGTCCACTCCTTAGTGGGACACCCTGTATATTTACCTATTTTTTCTCAATTTATTTACCAATTATTTCTCTATTTACTTACCTATTTTCCCCTCTATATATGCCTATTTTTTCTCCATTTATTTACATATTTTTTCTCTATTTATTTCCTTTTTTCTCTAATCTATTTACTTATTTTTTCTGTATTTATTTACCTCCTTTCTTCTCTATTTATTTAGCTATTTTGTCTCTATTTATTTACCTATTCTTTCTCTAATTTATGTACATTTCTTTCTGTATTTATTTACCTCCTTTCTTTTGTATTTATTTACCTCCTTTCTTCTGTATTTATTTACCTCCTTTTTTCTCTATTTATATACCTATTTTCTCTATTTATTTACCTATTTTTCCCTATTTATTTAGTTTTTTCTCTAATCTATTTACCTCTTTTTCTCTATTCACCACTTTTTGCTCAAATTTACTTACCTATTTTTCTCTATTTATTTACCTATTTTTTTCTCTACTTATTTACATTTTTTCCCTCTCTAATTAATTTCCCTTTTTCCCCCTCTATATACACCTATTTTTCTCTATATATTTACCTATTTTCTCTCAATTTATTTACCAATTATTTCTCTATTTACTTACCTATTTTCCCCTCTATATATACCTATTTTTTCTGCATTTATTTACATATTTTTTCTCTATTTATTTACGTATTTTTTTCCTATTTATTTACTTTCTTCTCTATTCATTTACCTATTTTTCTCAATTTATTTACCTATTCTTTTCTCTAATTTATGTACACTTTCTTCTGTATTTATTTGCCTCCTTTCTTCTGTATTTATTTACCTCCTTTCCTCTCTATTTATTTACCTATTCTTCTCCATTTATTTACCTATTTTTTCTCTATTTATTTACCTATTTTTTTTCTCCAATTTATGTACATTTTTTCTGTATTTATTTACCTATTTTTCACTATTTATTTACCTATTTTTTCTCTATTTATTTAGCTATTTTGTCTCTATTTATTTACCTATTCTTTTCTCTAATTTATGTACACTTTTTTCTGTATTTATTTGCCTCCTTTCTTCTGTATTTATTTACCTCCTTTCCTCTCTATTTATTTACCTATTTTTCACTATTTATTTACCTATTTTTTCTCTATTTATATACCTATTTTCTCTATTTATTTACCTATTTTTCCCTATTTATTTACTTTTTTCTCTAATCTATTTACCTATTTTTTCTCTATTTACCACTTTTTGCTCAAATTTACTTAACTATTTTTCTCTATTTATTTACCTATTTTTTTCTCTATTTATTTACATTTTTTCTCTCTCTAATTAATTCCCTTTTTCCCCCTCTATATATACCTATTTTTCTGTATACAGGGTGTCCCACTAAGGAGTGGACAGCGCGATATTTCTTAAAGTATTGTCGATAAAAATATAAAAAAAATAGGGAATTGCATGGTTCGAGGGGGCCCATTTATTAGCGCGAACGAATTTTGTTTTCGATTATTATTTTAAAAGATACGATGGTCAAGTTCGGTTTTTCAAATGGAACTATTTTTTTTGAAGACCTGAGTTCATAGTGCGTTCCAAGACAAATTCAATAAGCTTTAATGTATACACTTTATTTCCACTGGTTTTTAAGATATTGCGCTTGCAAATTTACTGATTTTCACTGCAAGAAACCCCTCTGGAATGGCAAAAACCGGGGGCGGTCTTACTGGCGCCACGGGTGGCACTGCCTGTTGAAATGGATACTTACCTGCCAAAGGTCTACGCCAGAAATGGCAGGCCCAAAGGCTGGACAATTCTTTTCTTTTGACACAATCTGCTCCCTATGGTTGAAATTTAGTCTAGCAACTTTCACTCCTCCTAACCTAACCAATCCAACTTGCATCCCTCGCAAAAGAACCGGCCATCCGAGCGTAGAAGCAAGTGCGAAATAAAAGTAACGATGCGCTTCTCGATACCGCAGATGTACCTACCTAAGTAGCATTTCTCACGGAAAAGAATTGTCCAGCCTTTGGGCCTGCCATTTCTGGCGTAGACCTTTGGCAGGTAAGTATCCATTTCAACAGGCAATGCCACCCGTAGCGCCAGTAAGACCGACCCCGGTCCTTCCTATTCCAGAGGGTTTTCTTCCAGTGAAAATCAGTAATTTTGCAAGCGCAATATCTTAAAAACCAGTGGAAATAAAGTGTATACATTAAAGCTTATTGAATTTGTCTTGGAACGCACTATCAACTCAGGTCTTCAAAAAAAATAGTTCCATTTGAAAAACCGAACTTGACCATCGTATCTTTTAAAATAATAATCGGAAACAAAATTCGTTCGCGCTAATAAATGGGCCCCCTCGAACCATGCAATTCCCTATTTTTTTATATTTTTATCGACAATACTTTAAGAGATATCGCGCTGTCCACTCCTTAGTGGGACACCCTGTATATTTACCTATTTTTTCTCAATTTATTTACCAATTATTTCTCTATTTACTTACCTATTTTCCCCTCTATATATGCCTATTTTTTCTCCATTTATTTACATATTTTTTCTCTATTTATTTCCTTTTTTCTCTAATCTATTTACTTATTTTTTCTGTATTTATTTACCTCCTTTCTTCTCTATTTATTTAGCTATTTTGTCTCTATTTATTTACCTATTCTTTTCTCTAATTTATGTACATTTCTTTCTGTATTTATTTACCTCCTTTCTTTTGTATTTATTTACCTCCTTTCTTCTGTATTTATTTACCTCCTTTTTTCTCTATTTATATACCTATTTTCTCTATTTATTTACCTATTTTTCCCTATTTATTTAGTTTTTTCTCTAATCTATTTACCTATTTTTTCTCTATTCACCACTTTTTGCTCAAATTTACTTACCTATTTTTCTCTATTTATTTACCTATTTTTTTCTCTACTTATTTACATTTTTTCCCTCTCTAATTAATTTCCCTTTTTCCCCCTCTATATACACCTATTTTTCTCTATATATTTACCTATTTTCTCTCAATTTATTTACCAATTATTTCTCTATTTACTTACCTATTTTCCCCTCTATATATACCTATTTTTTCTGCATTTATTTATATATTTTTTCTCTATTTATTTACGTATTTTTTTCCTATTTATTTACTTTCTTCTCTATTCATTTACCTATTTTTCTCAATTTATTTACCTATTCTTTTCTCTAATTTATGTACACTTTCTTCTGTATTTATTTGCCTCCTTTCTTCTGTATTTATTTACCTCCTTTCCTCTCTATTTATTTACCTATTTTTCTCCATTTATTTACCTATTTTTTCTCTATTTATTTACCTATTTTTTTTCTCCAATTTATGTACATTTTTTCTGTATTTATTTACCTATTTTTCACTATTTATTTACCTATTTTTTCTCTATTTATTTAGCTATTTTGTCTCTATTTATTTACCTATTCTTTTCTCTAATTTATGTACACTTTTTTCTGTATTTATTTGCCTCCTTTCTTCTGTATTTATTTACCTCCTTTCCTCTCTATTTATTTACCTATTTTTCACTATTTATTTACCTATTTTTTCTCTATTTATATACCTATTTTCTCTATTTATTTACCTATTTTTCCCTCTATATATACCTATTTTTTCTGCATTTATTTACATATTTTTTCTCTATTTATTTACGTATTTTTTTCCTATTTATTTACTTTCTTCTCTATTCATTTACCTATTTTTCTCAATTTATTTACCTATTCTTTTCTCTAATTTATGTACACTTTCTTCTGTATTTATTTGCCTCCTTTCTTCTGTATTTATTTACCTCCTTTCCTCTCTATTTATTTACCTATTTTTCTCCATTTATTTACCTATTTTTTCTCTATTTATTTACCTATTTTTTTTCTCCAATTTATGTACATTTTTTCTGTATTTATTTACCTATTTTTCACTATTTATTTACCTATTTTTTCTCTATTTATTTAGCTATTTTGTCTCTATTTATTTACCTATTCTTTTCTCTAATTTATGTACATTTCTTTCTGTATTTATTTACCTCCTTTCTTTTGTATTTATTTACCTCCTTTCTTCTGTATTTATTTACCTCCTTTTTTCTCTATTTATATACCTATTTTCTCTATTTATTTACCTATTTTTCCCTATTTATTTAGTTTTTTCTCTAATCTATTTACCTATTTTTTCTCTATTTACCACTTTTTGCTCAAATTTACTTAACTATTTTTCTCTATTTATTTACCTATTTTTTTCTCTATTTATTTACATTTTTTCTCTCTCTAATTAATTCCCTTTTTCCCCCTCTATATATACCTATTTTTCTGTATACAGGGTGTCCCACTAAGGAGTGGACAGCGCGATATTTCTTAAAGTATTGTCGATAAAAATATAAAAAAAATAGGGAATTGCATGGTTCGAGGGGGCCCATTTATTAGCGCGAACGAATTTTGTTTTCGATTATTATTTTAAAAGATACGATGGTCAAGTTCGGTTTTTCAAATGGAACTATTTTTTTTGAAGACCTGAGTTCATAGTGCGTTCCAAGACAAATTCAATAAGCTTTAATGTATACACTTTATTTCCACTGGTTTTTAAGATATTGCGCTTGCAAATTTACTGATTTTCACTGCAAGAAACCCCTCTGGAATGGCAAAAACCGGGGGCGGTCTTACTGGCGCCACGGGTGGCACTGCCTGTTGAAATGGATACTTACCTGCCAAAGGTCTACGCCAGAAATGGCAGGCCCAAAGGCTGGACAATTCTTTTCTTTTGACACAATCTGCTCCCTATGGTTGAAATTTAGTCTAGCAACTTTCACTCCTCCTAACCTAACCAATCCAACTTGCATCCCTCGCAAAAGAACCGGCCATCCGAGCGTAGAAGCAAGTGCGAAATAAAAGTAACGATGCGCTTCTCGATACCGCAGATGTACCTACCTAAGTAGCATTTCTCACGGAAAAGAATTGTCCAGCCTTTGGGCCTGCCATTTCTGGCGTAGACCTTTGGCAGGTAAGTATCCATTTCAACAGGCAATGCCACCCGTAGCGCCAGTAAGACCGACCCCGGTCCTTCCTATTCCAGAGGGTTTTCTTCCAGTGAAAATCAGTAATTTTGCAAGCGCAATATCTTAAAAACCAGTGGAAATAAAGTGTATACATTAAAGCTTATTGAATTTGTCTTGGAACGCACTATCAACTCAGGTCTTCAAAAAAAATAGTTCCATTTGAAAAACCGAACTTGACCATCGTATCTTTTAAAATAATAATCGGAAACAAAATTCGTTCGCGCTAATAAATGGGCCCCCTCGAACCATGCAATTCCCTATTTTTTTATATTTTTATCGACAATACTTTAAGAGATATCGCGCTCTCCACTCCTTAGTGGGACACCCTGTATATTTACCTATTTTTTCTCAATTTATTTACCAATTATTTCTCTATTTACTTACCTATTTTCCCCTCTATATATGCCTATTTTTTCTCCATTTATTTACCTATTTTTTCTCTATTTATTTTCTTTTTTCTCTAATCTATTTACTTATTTTTTCTGTATTTATTTACCTCCTTTCTTCTCTATTTATTTAGCTATTTTGTCTCTATTTATTTACCTATTCTTTTCTCTAATTTATGTACATTTCTTTCTGTATTTATTTACCTCCTTTCTTTTGTATTTATTTACCTCCTTTCTTCTGTATTTATTTACCTCCTTTTTTCTCTATTTATATACCTATTTTCTCTATTTATTTACCTATTTTTCCCTATTTATTTAGTTTTTTCTCTAATCTATTTACCTATTTTTTCTCTATTTACCACTTTTTGCTCAAATTTACTTAACTATTTTTCTCTATTTATTTACCTATTTTTTTCTCTATTTATTTACATTTTTTCTCTCTCTAATTAATTCCCTTTTTCCCCCTCTATATATACCTATTTTTCTGTATACAGGGTGTCCCACTAAGGAGTGGACAGCGCGATATTTCTTAAAGTATTGTCGATAAAAATATAAAAAAAATAGGGAATTGCATGGTTCGAGGGGGCCCATTTATTAGCGCGAACGAATTTTGTTTTCGATTATTATTTTAAAAGATACGATGGTCAAGTTCGGTTTTTCAAATGGAACTATTTTTTTTGAAGACCTGAGTTCATAGTGCGTTCCAAGACAAATTCAATAAGCTTTAATGTATACACTTTATTTCCACTGGTTTTTAAGATATTGCGCTTGCAAATTTACTGATTTTCACTGCAAGAAACCCCTCTGGAATGGCAAAAACCGGGGGCGGTCTTACTGGCGCCACGGGTGGCACTGCCTGTTGAAATGGATACTTACCTGCCAAAGGTCTACGCCAGAAATGGCAGGCCCAAAGGCTGGACAATACTTTTCTTTTGACACAATCTGCTCCCTATGGTTGAAATTTAGTCTAGCAACTTTCACTCCTCCTAACCTAACCAATCCAACTTGCATCCCTCGCAAAAGAACCGGCCATCCGAGCGTAGAAGCAAGTGCGAAATAAAAGTAACGATGCGCTTCTCGATACCGCAGATGTACCTACCTAAGTAGCATTTCTCACGGAAAAGAATTGTCCAGCCTTTGGGCCTGCCATTTCTGGCGTAGACCTTTGGCAGGTAAGTATCCATTTCAACAGGCAATGCCACCCGTAGCGCCAGTAAGACCGACCCCGGTCCTTCCTATTCCAGAGGGTTTTCTTCCAGTGAAAATCAGTAATTTTGCAAGCGCAATATCTTAAAAACCAGTGGAAATAAAGTGTATACATTAAAGCTTATTGAATTTGTCTTGGAACGCACTATCAACTCAGGTCTTCAAAAAAAATAGTTCCATTTGAAAAACCGAACTTGACCATCGTATCTTTTAAAATAATAATCGGAAACAAAATTCGTTCGCGCTAATAAATGGGCCCCCTCGAACCATGCAATTCCCTATTTTTTTATATTTTTATCGACAATACTTTAAGAGATATCGCGCTGTCCACTCCTTAGTGGGACACCCTGTATATTTACCTATTTTTTCTCAATTTATTTACCAATTATTTCTCTATTTACTTACCTATTTTCCCCTCTATATATGCCTATTTTTTCTCCATTTATTTACATATTTTTTCTCTATTTATTTCCTTTTTTCTCTAATCTATTTACTTATTTTTTCTGTATTTATTTACCTCCTTTCTTCTCTATTTATTTAGCTATTTTGTCTCTATTTATTTACCTATTCTTTTCTCTAATTTATGTACATTTCTTTCTGTATTTATTTACCTCCTTTCTTTTGTATTTATTTACCTCCTTTCTTCTGTATTTATTTACCTCCTTTTTTCTCTATTTATATACCTATTTTCTCTATTTATTTACCTATTTTTCCCTATTTATTTAGTTTTTTCTCTAATCTATTTACCTATTTTTTCTCTATTCACCACTTTTTGCTCAAATTTACTTACCTATTTTTCTCTATTTATTTACCTATTTTTTTCTTTACTTATTTACATTTTTTCCCTCTCTAATTAATTTCCCTTTTTCCCCCTCTATATACACCTATTTTTCTCTATATATTTACCTATTTTCTCTCAATTTATTTACCAATTATTTCTCTATTTACTTACCTATTTTCCCCTCTATATATACCTATTTTTTCTGCATTTATTTACATATTTTTTCTCTATTTATTTACGTATTTTTTTCCTATTTATTTACTTTCTTCTCTATTCATTTACCTATTTTTCTCAATTTATTTACCTATTCTTTTCTCTAATTTATGTACACTTTCTTCTGTATTTATTTGCCTCCTTTCTTCTGTATTTATTTACCTCCTTTCCTCTCTATTTATTTACCTATTTTTCTCCATTTATTTACCTATTTTTTCTCTATTTATTTACCTATTTTTTTTCTCTAATTTATGTACATTTTTTCTGTATTTATTTACCTATTTTTCACTATTTATTTACCTATTTTTCCCTATTTATTTACTTTTTTCTCTAATCTATTTACCTATTTTTTCTCTATTTACCACTTTTTGCTCAAATTTACTTAACTATTTTTCTCTATTTATTTACCTATTTTTTTCTCTATTTATTTACATTTTTTCTCTCTCTAATTAATTTCCCTTTTTCCCCCTCTATATATACCTATTTTTCTGTATATATTTACCTATTTTTTCTCAATTTATTTACCAATTATTTCTCTATTTTCTTACCTATTTTCCCCTCTATATATGCCTATTTTTTCTCCATTTATTTACATATTTTTCTCTATTTATTTACCTTTTTCTCTAATTTATGTACATTTTTTCTGTATTTATTTCCCTATTTTTCACTATTTATTTACCTATTTTTCTCTATTTATTTACCTATTTTTTCTCTATTTATTTCCTTTTTTCTCTAATCTATTTACTTATTTTTTCTGTATTTATTTACCTCCTTTCTTCTCTATTTATTTAGCTATTTTGTCTCTATTTATTTACCTATTCTTTTCTCTAATTTATGTACATTTCTTTCTGTATTTATTTACCTCCTTTCTTTTGTATTTATTTACCTCCTTTCTTCTGTATTTATTTACCTCCTTTTTTCTCTATTTATATACCTATTTTCTCTATTTATTTACCTATTTTTCCCTATTTATTTAGTTTTTTCTCTAATCTATTTACCTATTTTTTCTCTATTTACCACTTTTTGCTCAAATTTACTTAACTATTTTTCTCTATTTATTTACCTATTTTTTTCTCTATTTATTTACATTTTTTCTCTCTCTAATTAATTCCCTTTTTCCCCCTCTATATATACCTATTTTTCTGTATACAGGGTGTCCCACTAAGGAGTGGACAGCGCGATATTTCTTAAAGTATTGTCGATAAAAATATAAAAAAAATAGGGAAATGCATGGTTCGAGGGGGCCCATTTATTAGCGCGAACGAATTTTGTTTTCGATTATTATTTTAAAAGATACGATGGTCAAGTTCGGTTTTTCAAATGGAACTATTTTTTTTGAAGACCTGAGTTCATAGTGCGTTCCAAGACAAATTCAATAAGCTTTAATGTATACACTTTATTTCCACTGGTTTTTAAGATATTGCGCTTGCAAATTTACTGATTTTCACTGCAAGAAACCCCTCTGGAATGGCAAAAACCGGGGGCGGTCTTACTGGCGCCACGGGTGGCACTGCCTGTTGAAATGGATACTTACCTGCCAAAGGTCTACGCCAGAAATGGCAGGCCCAAAGGCTGGACAATTCTTTTCTTTTGACACAATCTGCTCCCTATGGTTGAAATTTAGTCTAGCAACTTTCACTCCTCCTAACCTAACCAATCCAACTTGCATCCCTCGCAAAAGAACCGGCCATCCGAGCGTAGAAGCAAGTGCGAAATAAAAGTAACGATGCGCTTCTCGATACCGCAGATGTACCTACCTAAGTAGCATTTCTCACGGAAAAGAATTGTCCAGCCTTTGGGCCTGCCATTTCTGGCGTAGACCTTTGGCAGGTAAGTATCCATTTCAACAGGCAATGCCACCCGTAGCGCCAGTAAGACCGACCCCGGTCCTTCCTATTCCAGAGGGTTTTCTTCCAGTGAAAATCAGTAATTTTGCAAGCGCAATATCTTAAAAACCAGTGGAAATAAAGTGTATACATTAAAGCTTATTGAATTTGTCTTGGAACGCACTATCAACTCAGGTCTTCAAAAAAAATAGTTCCATTTGAAAAACCGAACTTGACCATCGTATCTTTTAAAATAATAATCGGAAACAAAATTCGTTCGCGCTAATAAATGGGCCCCCTCGAACCATGCAATTCCCTATTTTTTTATATTTTTATCGACAATACTTTAAGAGATATCGCGCTGTCCACTCCTTAGTGGGACACCCTGTATATTTACCTATTTTTTCTCAATTTATTTACCAATTATTTCTCTATTTACTTACCTATTTTCCCCTCTATATATGCCTATTTTTTCTCCATTTATTTACATATTTTTTCTCTATTTATTTCCTTTTTTCTCTAATCTATTTACTTATTTTTTCTGTATTTATTTACCTCCTTTCTTCTCTATTTATTTAGCTATTTTGTCTCTATTTATTTACCTATTCTTTTCTCTAATTTATGTACATTTCTTTCTGTATTTATTTACCTCCTTTCTTTTGTATTTATTTACCTCCTTTCTTCTGTATTTATTTACCTCCTTTTTTCTCTATTTATATACCTATTTTCTCTATTTATTTACCTATTTTTCCCTATTTATTTAGTTTTTTCTCTAATCTATTTACCTATTTTTTCTCTATTTACCACTTTTTGCTCAAATTTACTTAACTATTTTTCTCTATTTATTTACCTATTTTTTTCTCTATTTATTTACATTTTTTCTCTCTCTAATTAATTCCCTTTTTCCCCCTCTATATATACCTATTTTTCTGTATACAGGGTGTCCCACTAAGGAGTGGACAGCGCGATATTTCTTAAAGTATTGTCGATAAAAATATAAAAAAAATAGGGAATTGCATGGTTCGAGGGGGCCCATTTATTAGCGCGAACGAATTTTGTTTTCGATTATTATTTTAAAAGATATGATGGTCAAGTTCGGTTTTTCAAATGGAACTATTTTTTTTGAAGACCTGAGTTCATAGTGCGTTCCAAGACAAATTCAATAAGCTTTAATGTATACACTTTATTTCCACTGGTTTTTAAGATATTGCGCTTGCAAATTTACTGATTTTCACTGCAAGAAACCCCTCTGGAATGGCAAAAACCGGGGGCGGTCTTACTGGCGCCACGGGTGGCACTGCCTGTTGAAATGGATACTTACCTGCCAAAGGTCTACGCCAGAAATGGCAGGCCCAAAGGCTGGACAATTCTTTTCTTTTGACACAATCTGCTCCCTATGGTTGAAATTTAGTCTAGCAACTTTCACTCCTCCTAACCTAACCAATCCAACTTGCATCCCTCGCAAAAGAACCGGCCATCCGAGCGTAGAAGCAAGTGCGAAATAAAAGTAACGATGCGCTTCTCGATACCGCAGATGTACCTACCTAAGTAGCATTTCTCACGGAAAAGAATTGTCCAGCCTTTGGGCCTGCCATTTCTGGCGTAGACCTTTGGCAGGTAAGTATCCATTTCAACAGGCAATGCCACCCGTAGCGCCAGTAAGACCGACCCCGGTCCTTCCTATTCCAGAGGGTTTTCTTCCAGTGAAAATCAGTAATTTTGCAAGCGCAATATCTTAAAAACCAGTGGAAATAAAGTGTATACATTAAAGCTTATTGAATTTGTCTTGGAACGCACTATCAACTCAGGTCTTCAAAAAAAATAGTTCCATTTGAAAAACCGAACTTGACCATCGTATCTTTTAAAATAATAATCGGAAACAAAATTCGTTCGCGCTAATAAATGGGCCCCCTCGAACCATGCAATTCCCTATTTTTTTATATTTTTATCGACAATACTTTAAGAGATATCGCGCTGTCCACTCCTTAGTGGGACACCCTGTATATTTACCTATTTTTTCTCAATTTATTTACCAATTATTTCTCTATTTACTTACCTATTTTCCCCTCTATATATGCCTATTTTTTCTCCATTTATTTACATATTTTTTCTCTATTTATTTCCTTTTTTCTCTAATCTATTTACTTATTTTTTCTGTATTTATTTACCTCCTTTCTTCTCTATTTATTTAGCTATTTTGTCTCTATTTATTTACCTATTCTTTTCTCTAATTTATGTACATTTCTTTCTGTATTTATTTACCTCCTTTCTTTTGTATTTATTTACCTCCTTTCTTCTGTATTTATTTACCTCCTTTTTTCTCTATTTATATACCTATTTTCTCTATTTATTTACCTATTTTTCCCTATTTATTTAGTTTTTTCTCTAATCTATTTACCTATTTTTTCTCTATTCACCACTTTTTGCTCAAATTTACTTACCTATTTTTCTCTATTTATTTACCTATTTTTTTCTCTATTTATTTACATTTTTTCTCTCTCTAATTAATTCCCTTTTTCCCCCTCTATATATACCTATTTTTCTGTATACAGGGTGTCCCACTAAGGAGTGGACAGCGCGATATTTCTTAAAGTATTGTCGATAAAAATATAAAAAAAATAGGGAATTGCATGGTTCGAGGGGGCCCATTTATTAGCGCGAACGAATTTTGTTTTCGATTATTATTTTAAAAGATACGATGGTCAAGTTCGGTTTTTCAAATGGAACTATTTTTTTTGAAGACCTGAGTTCATAGTGCGTTCCAAGACAAATTCAATAAGCTTTAATGTATACACTTTATTTCCACTGGTTTTTAAGATATTGCGCTTGCAAATTTACTGATTTTCACTGCAAGAAACCCCTCTGGAATGGCAAAAACCGGGGGCGGTCTTACTGGCGCCACGGGTGGCACTGCCTGTTGAAATGGATACTTACCTGCCAAAGGTCTACGCCAGAAATGGCAGGCCCAAAGGCTGGACAATTCTTTTCTTTTGACACAATCTGCTCCCTATGGTTGAAATTTAGTCTAGCAACTTTCACTCCTCCTAACCTAACCAATCCAACTTGCATCCCTCGCAAAAGAACCGGCCATCCGAGCGTAGAAGCAAGTGCGAAATAAAAGTAACGATGCGCTTCTCGATACCGCAGATGTACCTACCTAAGTAGCATTTCTCACGGAAAAGAATTGTCCAGCCTTTGGGCCTGCCATTTCTGGCGTAGACCTTTGGCAGGTAAGTATCCATTTCAACAGGCAATGCCACCCGTAGCGCCAGTAAGACCGACCCCGGTCCTTCCTATTCCAGAGGGTTTTCTTCCAGTGAAAATCAGTAATTTTGCAAGCGCAATATCTTAAAAACCAGTGGAAATAAAGTGTATACATTAAAGCTTATTGAATTTGTCTTGGAACGCACTATCAACTCAGGTCTTCAAAAAAAATAGTTCCATTTGAAAAACCGAACTTGACCATCGTATCTTTTAAAATAATAATCGGAAACAAAATTCGTTCGCGCTAATAAATGGGCCCCCTCGAACCATGCAATTCCCTATTTTTTTATATTTTTATCGACAATACTTTAAGAGATATCGCGCTGTCCACTCCTTAGTGGGACACCCTGTATATTTACCTATTTTTTCTCAATTTATTTACCAATTATTTCTCTATTTACTTACCTATTTTCCCCTCTATATATGCCTATTTTTTCTCCATTTATTTACATATTTTTTCTCTATTTATTTCCTTTTTTCTCTAATCTATTTACTTATTTTTTCTGTATTTATTTACCTCCTTTCTTCTCTATTTATTTAGCTATTTTGTCTCTATTTATTTACCTATTCTTTTCTCTAATTTATGTACATTTCTTTCTGTATTTATTTACCTCCTTTCTTTTGTATTTATTTACCTCCTTTCTTCTGTATTTATTTACCTCCTTTTTTCTCTATTTATATACCTATTTTCTCTATTTATTTACCTATTTTTCCCTATTTATTTAGTTTTTTCTCTAATCTATTTACCTATTTTTTCTCTATTCACCACTTTTTGCTCAAATTTACTTACCTATTTTTCTCTATTTATTTACCTATTTTTTTCTTTACTTATTTACATTTTTTCCCTCTCTAATTAATTTCCCTTTTTCCCCCTCTATATACACCTATTTTTCTCTATATATTTACCTATTTTCTCTCAATTTATTTACCAATTATTTCTCTATTTACTTACCTATTTTCCCCTCTATATATACCTATTTTTTCTGCATTTATTTACATATTTTTTCTCTATTTATTTACGTATTTTTTTCCTATTTATTTACTTTCTTCTCTATTCATTTACCTATTTTTCTCAATTTATTTACCTATTCTTTTCTCTAATTTATGTACACTTTCTTCTGTATTTATTTGCCTCCTTTCTTCTGTATTTATTTACCTCCTTTCCTCTCTATTTATTTACCTATTTTTCTCCATTTATTTACCTATTTTTTCTCTATTTATTTACCTATTTTTTTTCTCTAATTTATGTACATTTTTTCTGTATTTATTTACCTATTTTTCACTATTTATTTACCTATTTTTTCTCTATTTATTTAGCTATTTTGTCTCTATTTATTTACCTATTCTTTTCTCTAATTTATGTACACTTTTTTCTGTATTTATTTGCCTCCTTTCTTCTGTATTTATTTACCTCCTTTCCTCTCTATTTATTTACCTATTTTTCACTATTTATTTACCTATTTTTTCTCTATTTATATACCTATTTTCTCTATTTATTTACCTATTTTTCCCTATTTATTTACTTTTTTCTCTAATCTATTTACCTATTTTTTCTCTATTTACCACTTTTTGCTCAAATTTACTTAACTATTTTTCTCTATTTATTTACCTATTTTTTTCTCTATTTATTTACATTTTTTCTCTCTCTAATTAATTTCCCTTTTTCCCCCTCTATATATACCTATTTTTCTGTATATATTTACCTATTTTTTCTCAATTTATTTACCAATTATTTCTCTATTTACTTACCTATTTTCCCCTCTATATATGCCTATTTTTTCTCCATTTATTTACATATTTTTTCTCTATTTATTTACCTTTTTCTCTAATTTATGTACATTTTTTCTGTATTTATTTCCCTATTTTTCACTATTTATTTACCTATTTTTCTCTATTTATTTACCTATTTTTTCTCTATTTATTTCCTTTTTTCTCTAATCTATTTACTTATTTTTTCTGTATTTATTTACCTCCTTTCTTCTCTATTTATTTAGCTATTTTGTCTCTATTTATTTACCTATTCTTTTCTCTAATTTATGTACATTTCTTTCTGTATTTATTTACCTCCTTTCTTTTGTATTTATTTACCTCCTTTCTTCTGTATTTATTTACCTCCTTTTTTCTCTATTTATATACCTATTTTCTCTATTTATTTACCTATTTTTCCCTATTTATTTAGTTTTTTCTCTAATCTATTTACCTATTTTTTCTCTATTTACCACTTTTTGTTCAAATTTACTTAACTATTTTTCTCTATTTATTTACCTATTTTTTTCTCTATGTATTTACATTTTTTCTCTCTCTAATTAATTTCCCTTTTTCCCCCTCTATATATACCTATTTTTCTGTATATATTTACCTATTTTTTCTCAATTTATTTACCAATTATTTCTCTATTTACTTACCTATTTTCCCCTCTATATATGCCTATTTTTTCTCCATTTATTTACATATTTTTTCTCTATTTATTTACCTTTTTCTCTAATTTATGTACATTTTTTCTGTATTTATTTCCCTATTTTTCACTATTTATTTACCTATTTTTCTCTATTTATTTACCTATTTTTTCTCTATTTATTTCCTTTTTTCTCTAATCTATTTACTTATTTTTTCTGTATTTATTTACCTCCTTTCTTCTCTATTTATTTAGCTATTTTGTCTCTATTTATTTACCTATTCTTTTCTCTAATTTATGTACATTTCTTTCTGTATTTATTTACCTCCTTTCTTTTGTATTTATTTACCTCCTTTCTTCTGTATTTATTTACCTCCTTTTTTCTCTATTTATATACCTATTTTCTCTATTTATTTACCTATTTTTCCCTATTTATTTAGTTTTTTCTCTAATCTATTTACCTATTTTTTCTCTATTTACCACTTTTTGCTGAAATTTACTTAACTATTTTTCTCTATTTATTTACCTATTTTTTCTCTATTTATTTACATTTTTTCTCTCTCTAATTAATTTCCCTTTTTCCCCCTCTATATATACCTATTTTTCTGTATATATTTACCTATTTTTTCTCAATTTATTTACCAATTATTTCTCTATTTACTTACCTATTTTCCCCTCTATATATACCTATTTTTTCTCCATTTATTTACATATTTTTTCTCTATTTATTTACCTTTTTCTCTAATTTATGTACATTTCTTTCTGTATTTATTTACCGCCTTTCTTCTGTATTTATTTACCTCCTTTCTTCTCTATTCATATACCTATTTTTCTCTATTTATTTACCTGCTTTTTCTTGATTTATTTACCTATTTTTTCTCTATTTATTTACCTATTTTTCTCTATTTATTTACCTATTTTTTCTCTATTTACCACTTTTATTCTCTAATCTATTTACATATTTTTTCTCTATTAACCACTTTTTGCTCAAATTTATTTACCTATTTTTTCTCTATTTATTTACCAATTTTTTCTCTATTTATTTACCTATTTTCCCCTCTATATATACCTATTTTTTCTCCATTTATTTACCTATTTTTTTTCTATTAATTTACCTATTTTTTTCTCTAATTTATGTACATTTCTTTCTGTATTTATTTACCGCCTTTCTTCTGTATTTATTTACCTCCTTTCTTCTCTATTCATATACCTATTTTTCTCTATTTATTTACCTGCTTTTTCTTGATTTATTTACCTATTTTTTCTCTATTTATTTACCTATTTTTTCTCTAATTTATGTACATTTTTTTCTGTATATATTTACCCCCTTTTTTCTCCATTTATTTACCTATTTTCCCCTTTATATATACCTATTTTTTCTCTATTTATTTACCTATTTTTCTCTATTTATTTACCTATTTTTTCTCTATTTACCACTTTTATTCTCTAATCTATTTACATATTTTTTCTCTATTAACCACTTTTTGCTCAAATTTATTTACCAATTTTTTCTCTATTTATTTACCTATTTTCCCCTCTATATATACCTATTTTTTCTCCATTTATTTACCTATTTTTTTCTATTAATTTACCTATTTTTTTCTCTAATTTATGTACACTTTCTTCTGTATTTATTTGCCTCCTTTCTTCTGTATTTATTTACCTCCTTTCCTCTCTATTTATTTACCTATTTTTCTCCATTTATTTACCTATTTTTTCTCTATTTATTTACCTATTTTTTTTCTCTAATTTATGTACATTTTTTCTGTATTTATTTACCTATTTTTCACTATTTATTTACCTATTTTTTCTCTATTTATTTAGCTATTTTGTCTCTATTTATTTACCTATTCTTTTCTCTAATTTATGTACATTTCTTTCTGTATTTATTTACCTCCTTTCTTTTGTATTTATTTACCGCCTTTCTTCTGTATTTATTTACCTCCTTTCTTCTCTATTTATATACCTATTTTTCTCTATTTATTTACCTGCTTTTTCTTTATTTATTTACCTATTTTTTCTCTATTTATTTACCTATTTTTTCTCTAATTTATGTACATTTTTTTCTGTATATATTTACCCCCTTTTTTCTCCATTTATTTACCTATTTTCCCCTCTATATATACCTATTTTTTCTCCATTTATTTACCTATTTTTTCTCTATTAATTTACCTATTTTTTTCTCTAATTTATGTACATTTTTTCTGTATTTATTTACCTATTTTTCCCTATTTATTTACTTTTTTCTCTAATCTATTTACCTATTTTTTCTCTATTCACCACTTTTTGCTCAAATTTACTTACCTATTTTTCTCTATTTATTTACCTATTTTTTTCTCTACTTATTTACATTTTTTCCCTCTCTAATTAATTTCCCTTTTTTCCCCTCTATATACACCTATTTTTCTCTATATATTTACCTATTTTCTCTCAATTTATTTACCAATTATTTCTCTATTTACTTACCTATTTTCCCCTCTATATATACCTATTTTTTCTGCATTTATTTACATATTTTTTCTCTA
>NW_027486215.1:0-25214 GCF_050908995.1 Andrena cerasifolii
TTTAAATAAAAAAATAATAATTTTAAAAAAATTTTTAAAAATTTTAGAAAAATTTTCAAAAATTAAAAAAAAAAATAAAAAAAAAATTTTAAAATTAAAAAAAAAATTTTAAATTTTAAAAAAAATTTAAAAATTAAAGAAAATTTTAAAAATTAAAAAATTAAAAAAAATTAAAAAAATTAAAAAAAATTTTAAAAATTAAAAAAATTAAAAAAATTTAAAAAAATTAAAAAAATTAAAAAAATTAAAAAAATTAAAAAAATTAAAAAAATTAAAAAAATTTAAAGAATTAAAAAAATAAGAAAATTAAAAAAAATTAAAAAAATTAAAAAAATTAAAAAATATAAATAATTTTAAAAAAAATAAAAAAATTTAAAAATTAAAAAAAATTTAAAAAATTTAAAAATTTAAAAAAAATTTTAAAAAATTAAAAAAAAATTAAAAAACATTTTTTGAAATAAAAAATTATAATTTTTGAAAAAATTTTAAAAAATTTTAATAATTTAAAAAAAAAAATTTAAAAAATTAAAAAATTTTGTTTAAAAAATTAAAAAAAAGTTTAAGAAAAATTTAAAAATTAAAAAAAAATTAAAAAAAAGAAAAATAAAAATTTAAAAAAAAATTAAAAATTAAAAAAAAAAATTTAAAAATGTAAAAAAATTAAAAAAATTAAAAATATAAATAATTTTAAAAAAAATAAAAAAAATTTGAAAATTAAGAAGATTAAAAAAATCAAAAAGTATAGAAAAAAAATTAAAAATAAATAATTTTTTTAATTTTGTTAAAAATTGAAACAAAATTTAAAAAAAAATTAAAATTTTTTTTAAAAATTTAAATAATAATAAAGCAAAGAAAATTTTAAAAAAAATTTAAAAATTTTTAAAAATTAAAAAAAAATTTAAAAATTAAAAAAATTAAAAAAATTAAAAAAAATTAAAAATATAAATAATTTTAAAAAAATTGAAAAAAAATTGAAAATTAAAAAATCAAAAAGAATAGAAAAAAATTAAAAAATAAATAATTCTTTTAATTTTGTTAAAAATTGAAACAAAATTTAAAAAAAAATTAAAATTTTTTTTAAAAATTTAAATAATAAATAAAGCAAAGAAAATTTTTAAAAAATTTTAAAAATTTTTTAAAAATTTAAAAAAAAATTTAAAAATTAAAAAAATTATAAGAAAATTTAAAAAAAAATTTAAAAATTAAAAAAAAAATTAACAATTAAAAAAAGTTTTTTTTACAAATTTAAAAAAAATTTTAAAAAAATAAAAAAAAATTTTAATAAATTTTAAAAATTAAAAAAAAATATAAGAAAATTTAAAAAAAATTGAAAAATTTGAAAAAATTTAAAAAAATTAAAAAACATTTTTGAAATAAAAAAATAATAATTTTAAAAAAAATTTTTAAAAAATTTAGAAAAATTTTCAAAAATTAAAAAAAAATAAAAAAATTTTAAAATTAAAAAAAAATTTAAAAATTTAAAAAAAAATTTAAAAAAATTAAAAAAACTTGTTTAAAAAATTATAAAAAAGTTTTAAGAAAATTTTAAAAATTACAAAACATTTTTGAAATAAAAAAATAATACTTTTAAAAAAATTTAAAAAAAATAAAAAAAAATTTAAAAATTAAAAAAAAAAATTTTAAAAATTTTAAAACAATTTTAAAAATTAAAAAAAAATTAAAAATTAAAAAAAAATTTTAAAAATTAAAAAAAAAATTAAAAATGTAAAAAAATTAAAAAAATTAAAAATATAAATAATTTTAAAAAAAATAAAAAAAAATTTTTAAATTAAGAAAATTAAAAACATCCTAAAGTATAGAAAAAAATTAAAAAATAAATAATTTTTTTTATTTTGTTAAAAATTGAAACAAATTAAAAAAAAAAATTTTTTAATTTTTTAAAACATTTAAATAAAAATAAAGCAAAGAAATTTTTTAAAAAATTTTGAAAAATTTAAAAAATTAAAAAAAAAATTTAAAAAAATTTTTAAAATTAAAAAAAATTATAAGAAAATTTAAAAAAAAATTTAAAAAATTGAAAAAATTAAAAAAATTTAAAAAATTAAAATAAAAGGAAAAAGATTAAAAAACATTTTTTGAAATAAAAAAATTATAATTTAAAAAAAATTTTAAAAAAATTTTAAAAATTTAAAAAAAAATTTTAAAAAAATTAAAAAAATTTGTTTAAAAAATTAAAAAAAGTTTTAAGAAAATTTTAAAAATTAAAAAACATTTTTGAAATAAAAAAATAATAATTTTAAAAAAATTTTAAAAAATTTTAGCAAAATTTTCAAAAATTAAAAAAAAATAAAAAACAAATTTAAAAAAATTTTAAAAATTAAAAAAATTATAAGAAAATTTAAAAAAAATTTAAACAATTAAAAAAATTAAAAAATTAAAATAAAAGAAAAAAAATTAAAAAAAATTAAAAATATAAATAATTTTAAAAAAATTGAAAAAAAATTGAAAATTAAAAAATCAAAAAGAATAGAAAAAAATTAAAAAATAAATAATTCTTTTAATTTTGTTAAAAATTGAAACAAAATTTAAAAAAAAATTAAAATTTTTTTTAAAAATTTAAATAATAATAAAGCAAAAAAAATTTTAAAAAAATTTTAAAAATTTTTTAAAAATTTAAAAAAAAATTTAAAAATTAAAAAAATTATAAGAAAATTTAAAAAAAAATTTAAAAATTAAAAAAAAAATTAACAATTAAAAAAAGTTTTTTTTACAAATTTAAAAAAAATTTAAAAAAAAATTAAAAAAAAAATTTTAATAAATTTTAAAAATTAAAAAAAATATAAGAAAATTTAAAAAAAATTGAAAAATTTGAAAAAATTTAAAAAAATTAAAAAACATTTTTGAAATAAAAAAATAATAATTTTAAAAAAAATTTTAAAAAAATTTAGAAAAATTTTCAAAAATTAAAAAAAAATAAAAAAATTTTAAAATTAAAAAAAAATTTAAAAATTTAAAAAAAATTTTTAAAAAATTAAAAAAACTTGTTTAAAAAATTATAAAAAAGTTTTAAGAAAATTTTAAAAATTACAAAACATTTTTGAAATAAAAAAATAATACTTTTAAAAAAATTTAAAAAAAATAAAAAAAAATTTAAAAATTAAAAAAAAAAATTTAAAAATTTTAAAACAATTTTAAAAATTAAAAAAAAATTAAAAATTAAAAAAAAAATTTTAAAAATTAAAAAAAAAATTAAAAATGTAAAAAAATTAAAAAAATTAAAAATATAAATAATTTAAAAAAAAAATAAAAAAAAAATTTAAAATTAAGAAAATTAAAAAAATCCTAAAGTATAGAAAAAAATTAAAAAATAAATAATTTTTTTTATTTTGTTAAAAATTGAAACAAATTAAAAAAAAATTTTTTAATTTTTTAAAACATTTAAATAAAAATAAAGCAAAGAAATTTTTTAAAAAATTTAAAAAAATTTAAAAAATTAAAAAAAAATTTAAAAAAATTTTTAAAATTAAAAAAAATTATAAGAAAATTTAAAAAAAAATTTAAAAAATTGAAAAAATTAAAAAAATTTAAAAAATTAAAATAAAAGGAAAAAGATTAAAAAACATTTTTTGAAATAAAAAAATTATAATTTCAAAAAAATTTAAAAAAAATTTTAAAAATTTAAAAAAAAATTTTAAAAAAATTAAAAAAATTTGTTTAAAAAATTAAAAAAAGTTTTAAGAAAATTTTAAAAATTAAAAAACATTTTTGAAATAAAAAAATAATAATTTTAAAAAAATTTTAAAAAATTTTAGCAAAATTTTCAAAAATTAAAAAAAAATAAAAAACAAATTTAAAAAAATTTTAAAAATTAAAAAAATTATAAGAAAATTTAAAAAAAAATTTAAACAATTAAAAAAATTAAAAAATTAAAATAAAAGAAAAAAAATTAAAAAAAATTAAAAAACATTTTTTGAAATAAAAAATTATAATTTTTAAAAAAAATTTAGAAAATTTTAAAAATTTAAAAAAAAATTTAAAAAAAATTAAAAAATTTTGTTTAAAAAATTAAAAAAAAAGTTTTAAGAAAATTTTAAAAATTAAAAAAAATTAAGAAAAAGAAAAATAAAAATTAAAAAAAAAATTTTAAAAATTAAAAAACATTTTTGAAAAAAAAAAATAATACTTTTAAAAAAATTATAAAAAAAATTTGGAAAAGTTTTCAAAAATTAAAAAAAAATTAAAAAAAATTTTAAAAATTAAAAAAAATTTTAAAAATTAAAAAAAAATAAAAAAAAAATTTTTTAATTTTAAAAAATTTTTAAAAATTGAAAAAAATATAAGAAAATTTAAAAAAATTTAAAATTAAAAAAATTAAAAAAATTAAAATAAAAGGAAAAAGATTAAAAAACATTTTTTTAAATAAAAAAATTATAATTTTATAAAAAATTAAAAAAAAATTTTTAAATTTAAAAAAATTAAAAGAACTTGTTAAAAAATTATAAAAAAAGTTTTAAGAAAATTTTAAAAATTAAAAAACATTTTTGAAATAAAAAAATAATACTTTTAAAAAAATTAAAAAAAAATTAGAAAAATTTTCAAAAATTAAAAAAAAATAAAAAAAAAATTTAAAAATTAAAAAAAAATTTAAAAATTAAAAAAAAATTAAAAATTAAAAAAAATTTAAAAAAAAAATTTAAAAAAATTTTAAAAAATTTTAAAAAAAATTTTAAAAATTAAAAAAAATTTTAAAAATTAAAAAAAAAATAAAAAAAAATTTTAAAAATTAAAAAAAAAATTTAAAAATTAAAAAAAAAATTTAAAAATTAAAAAAAATTATAAGAAAATTTAAAAAAAATTTAAAAATTTAAAAAAAATTTTAACAATTAAAAAAAATTTTTTTAACAAATTTAAACAAAATTTTTAAAAAAATTTTAAAAAAATTTAAAAAAAATTTTAAAATTAAAAAAAAATTATAAGAAAATTTAAAAAAAAATTAAAAATTTGAAAAAATTAAAAAAAATTAAAAAACATTTTTTGAAATAAAAAATTATAATTTTTAAAAACATTTTAAAAAATTTTAAAAAA
Source organism: Andrena cerasifolii (assembly GCF_050908995.1). Classification (NCBI taxonomy): domain Eukaryota; kingdom Metazoa; phylum Arthropoda; class Insecta; order Hymenoptera; family Andrenidae; genus Andrena; species Andrena cerasifolii. The sequence goes on from NW_027486215.1 coordinate 5,047, forward strand.
TTAAAAAAAAAAATTTTAAAAAATTTTTAAAATTAAAAAAACTTGTTTAAAAAATTATAAAAAAGTTTTAAGAAAATTTTAAAAATTAAAAAAAAATTAAAAAAAAATTAAAAAAAAGAAAAATAAAAATTTAAAAAAAATTAAAAATTAAAAAAAAAATTTAAAAATGTAAAAAAATTAAAAAAATTAAAAATATAAATAATTTTAAAAAAAATAAAAAAAAATTGAAAATTAAGAAAATTAAAAAAATCAAAATAAAAGGAAAAAGATTAAAAAACATTTTTTGAAATAAAAAAATTATAATTTTAAGAAAAATTAAAAAAAATTAAAAAAATTTTCAAAAATTAAAAAAAAATAAAAAAAATTTTAAAAATTAAAAAATTTAAAAATTAAAAAAAAATTTAAAAATTAAAAAAAAATTAAAAATTTTTTTTTTTTTAAATTTTAAAATTTTTTTAAAAATTAAAAAAAAATATAAGGAAATTTAAAAAAAAATTAAAAATTAAAAAAATTAAAAAAAATTAAAAATATAAATAATTTAAAAAAAAATTTTTTTTAAATTTTTAAAAAATTTTAAAAAAATTTGAAAAATTAAAAAAAAATTTGAAAAATTAAAATAAAATTTTAAAAAATTTGAAAAATTAAAAAAAATTATAAGAAAATTTTAAAAAAAAATTAAAAAAATTAAAAAAATTAAAAAACATTTTTGAAATAAAAAAATAATAATTTTAAAAAAATTTAAAAAAATTTTAAAAAAATTTTCAAAAATTTTAAAAAAATTTTCAAAAATTAAAAAAAATAAAAAACAAATTTAAAAAAATTTTAAAAATTAAAAAAATTATAAGAAAATTTAAAAAAAATTTAAACTATTAAAAAAATTAAAAAATTAAAATAAAAGGAAAAAAAAATTAAAAAACATTTTTTGAAATAAAAAATTATAATTTTTAAAAAAATTTAAAAAAATTTTAAAAAAAAAAAAAAATTAAAAATGTAAAAAAATTAAAAAAATTAAAAAAAAATTAAAAATATAAATAATTTAAAAAAAAATAAAAAAAATTTGAAAATTAAGAAAATTAAAAAAATCAAAATAAAAGGAAAAAGATTAAAAAACATTTTTTGAAATAAAAAAATTATAATTTTAAGAAAAATTAAAAAAAATTAAAAAAATTTTCAAAAATTAAAAAAAAATAAAAAAAAATTTTAAAAATTAAAAAATTTAAAAATTAAAAAAAAAATTTAAAAATTAAAAAAAAATTGAAAATTTTTTTTTTTTAAATTTTAAAAAATTTTTAAAAATTAAAAAAAAATATAAGGAAATTTAAAAAAAAAATTAAAAATTAAAAAAATTAAAAAAATTAAAAATATAAATAATTTAAAAAAAAAATTTAAAAAAATTTTTAAAAAATTTTAAAAAAATTTGAAAAATTAAAAAAAAAATTGAAAAATTAAAATAAAATTTTAAAAAATTTGAAAAATTAAAAAAAATTATAAGAAAATTTAAAAAAAAAAATTGAAAAAATTAAAAAAAAATAAAAAACAAATTTAAAAAAATTTTAAAAATTAAAAAATTTATAAGAAAATTTTAAAAAAATTTAAACTATTAAAAAAATTAAAAAATTAAAATAAAAGGAAAAAAAAATTAAAAAACATTTTTTGAAATAAAAAATTATAATTTTTAAAAAAATTTTAAAAAATTTTAAAAATTAAAAAAAAATTTAAAAATGTAAAAAATTTAAAAAATTAAAAAAATTAAAAATATAAATAATTTAAAAAAAAATAAAAAAAATTGAAAATTAAGAAAATTAAAAAAATCAAAAAGTATAGAAAAAAAAATAAAAAATAAATAATTTTTTAATTTTGTTAAAAATTGAAACAAATTAAAAAAAAATTTTTTTAATTTTTTAAAACATTTAAATAATAATAAAGCAAAGAAATTTTTTAAAAAATTTTAAAAAATTTTAAAAAATTAAAAAAAAAATTTAAAAAAATTTTTAAAATTAAAAAAAAGTATAAGAAAATTTAAAAAAATTTAAAAAAATGAAAAAATTAAAAAAATTAAAAAAATTAAAAAAATTAAAATAAAAGGAAAAAAATTAAAAAGCATTTTTTTAAATAAAAAAATATAATTTTTAAAAAAATTTAAAAAAATTTTAAAAATTTTAAAAAAATTTAAAAAAAATTAAAAAAATTTGTTTAAAAAATTAAAAAAAAAGTTTTAAGAAAATTTTAAAAATTAAAAAACATTTTTGAAATAAAAAAATAATACTTTTAAAAAAATTTTAAAAAAAATTTAGAAAAATTTTTAAAAATTAAAAAAAATAAAAAAATTTAAAAATTAAAAAAAATAAAAATATAAATAATTTTAAAAAAAATTTAAAAAAATTAGAAAATTAAAAAAATCAAAAAGAATAGAAAAAAATTAAAAAATAAATAATTTTTTTAATTTTGTTAAAAATTGAAAGAAATTTAAAAAAAAAATTAAACAAATTTTAAAAAATTTAAATAATAATAAAGCAAAGAAAATTTTAAAAAAAATTTAAAAATTTTTTAAAAATTTAAAAAATTTTAAAATTAAAAAAATTAAAAAAATTATAAAAATTAAAAAAATTAAAAAAATCAAAAAGTATAGAAAAAAAATTAAAAAATAAATAATTTTTTTAATTTTGTTAAAAATTGAAACAAATTTAAAAAAAAAAATTTAAAAATTTTTTAGAAAATTTAAATATTAATAAAGCAAAGAAAATTTTTAAAAAAAATTTTAAACTTTTAAAAATTTAAAAAAAAATTAAAAAACATTTTTGAAATAAAAAAATAATAATTTTAAAAAAATTTTAAAAAATTTTAGAAAAAATTTCAAAAATTTTAGAAAAAATTTCAAAAATTAAAAAAAAATTTCAAAAATTAAAAAAAAATAAAAAAAAATTTAAAAATTAAAAAAAAAATAAAGAAAATTAAAAAAAAAATTTAAAAATTAAAAAAAAAATTTAAAAATTAAAAAAAAAATTTTAAAATTAAAAAAAAAATTTTAAAGTTAAAAAAAATTTTAAAAATTAAAAAAAAATTAAATTAAAAAAATTAAAAGAATATAAATAATTTTAAAAAAAATTTAAAAATTAAAAAAAAATTAAAATAAAAATTTTAAAAAAATTTTAAAAAATTTTTAAAATTAAAAAAAAATTATAAGAAAATTTTAAAAAAAATTTAAAAATTTGAAAAAATTAAAAAAATTAAAAAACATTTTTGAAATAAAAAAATAATAATTTTAAAAAAATTTTAAAAAATTTTAGAAAAATTTTCAAAAATTAAAAAAAAATAAAAAACAAATTTAAAAAAATTTTAAAAATTAAAAAAATTATAAGAAAATTTAAAAAAAATTTAAACAATTAAAAAAATTAAAAAATTAAAATAAAAGAAAAAAAATTTTAAAAAATTAAAAAACATTTTTTGAAATAAAAAATTATAATTTTTAAAAAAAATTTAAAAAATTTTAAAAAATTAAAAAAAAAATTTTAAAAAATTTTTAAAATTAAAAAAACTTGTTTAAAAAATTATAAAAAAGTTTTAAGAAAATTTTAAAAATTAAAAAATATTTTTGAAATAAAAAAAAATACTTTTAAAAAAATTTAAAAAAAAATTAGAAAAATTTTCAAAAATTAAAAAAAAATAAAAAAAATTTTAAAAATTAAAAAAAAATTTAAAAATTAAAAAAAAAATTAAAAAAAAATTTTAAAAAATTTTAAAAATTAAAAAAATTTTAAGAAAATTTAAAAAAAATTTAAAAATTAAAAAAATTAAAAAAAAATAAAAATATAAATAATTTTTAAAAAAAATAAAAAAAATTAAAAAATAAATAATTTTTTTAATTTTGTTAAAAATTGAAACAAATTTAAAAAAAAAATTAAAAATTTTTTTAAAAATTTAAATAATAATAAAGCAAAGAAAATTTTAAAAAAAATTTTAAAAAAATTTTAAAATTAAAAAAAATTATAAGAAAATTTAAAAAAAAATTAAAAATTTGAAAAACTTAAAATAAAATTAAAAAACATTTTTGAAATAAAAAAATAATAATTTTAAAAAAATTTTAAAAAATTTTAGAAAAATTTTCAAAAATTAAAAAAAAATAAAAAAAAATTTTAAATTAAAAAAAAAATTTAAAAATTTAAAAAAAAATTTAAAAATTAAAGAAAATTTTAAAAATTAAAAAAATTAAAAAAATCAAAAAGAATAGAAAAAAATTAAAAAATAAATAATTTTTTTAATTTTGATAAAAAATTAAAACAAATTTTAAAAAAAAATTAATTTTTTAAAAAATTTAAATAAAAATAAAGCACAGAAATTTTTTAAAAAATTAAAAAAAAAATTTTTAAAATTTTTAAAATTAAAAAAAATTATAAGAAAATTTAAAAAAAAATTAAAAAATTGAAAAAATTAAAAAAATTAAAAAAATTAAAATAAAAGGAAAAAAAATAAAAAACATTTTTTGAAATAAAAAAATTATAATTTTTAAAAAAATTAAAAAAAAATTTTAAAATTTTAAAAAAATTTAAAAAAAATTAAAAAATTTGTTTAAAAAATTAAAAAAAAAGTTTTAAAAAAATTTTAAAAATTAAAAAACATTTTTGAAACAAAAAAATAATACTTTTAAAAGAATTTAAAAAAAAATTTAGAAAAATTTTTAAAAATTAAAAAAAATAAAAAAATTTAAAAATTAAAAAAAAATAAAAATATAAATAATATAAAAAAAAATTAAAAAAATAAGAAAATTAAAAAAATCAAAAAGAATAGAAAAAAATTAAAAAATAAATAATTTTTTTAATTTTGTTAAAAAATTAAAACAAATTTTAAAAAAAAATTAATTTTTTAAAAAATTTAAATAAAAATAAAGCAAAGAAATTTTTTAAAAAATTTTAAAAAATTTTAAAAAATTAAAAAAAAATTGAAAAAATTTTTAAAATTAAAAAAAATTATAAGATAATTTTAAAAAAAATTAAAAAATTGAAAAAATTAAAAAAATTAAAAAAATTAAAATAAAAGGAAAAAAATTAAAAAACATTTTTTGAAATAAAAAAATTATAATTTTTAAAAAAATTAAAAAAAATTTTTAAAATTTAAAAAAAATTTTAAAAAAATTAAAAAAATTTGTTTAAAAAATTAAAAAAAAAGTTTTAAGGAAATTTTAAAAATTAAAAACATTTTTGAAATAAAAAAATAATACTTTTAAAAAAATTTAAAAAAAAATTTAGAAAAATTTTTAAAAATTAAAAAAAATAAAAAATTTAAAAATTAAAAAAAAATTTAAAAATTAAAAAAAAATTTAAAAATTAAAAAAAAATTTTAAATTAAAAAAAAAATTTTAAAAATTAAAAAAATTAAAAAAATTAAAAAAATTAAAAAAATTAAAAAAATTAAAAAAATTAGAAAAAATTAAAAAAATTAAAAAATTAAAAAATTAAAAAATTAAAAAATTAGAAAAAATTAAAAAATTAAAAAAATTAAAAAATATAAATAATTTTTAAAAAAATAAAAAAATTTAAAATTAAAAAAATTTAAAAAATTTAAAAATATAGAAAAAAATTAAAAAATAAATAATTTTTTTTAATTTTGTTAAAAAATTGAAACAAATTTTTAACAAAAAATTAAAAAATTTTAAAAAAATTTATTAAAAAAAATTTAAAAAAAAATTTTAAAAAATTTTAAAAATTAAAAAAATTAAAAAAATTAAAAAAAAATAAAAGAAAAATTTTAAAAATTAAAAAAAAATTTAAAAATTAAAAAAAAAATTTAAAAATTAAAAAAAAAATTTAAAAATTAAAAAAAAATTAAAAAAAAAAATTTTAAAAAATTTTAAAAATTAAAAAAATTAAAAAAATTAAAAAAAATAAAAGAAAAATTTTAAAAATTAAAAAAAAAATTAAAAATTAAAAAAAAAATTTAAAAATTAAAAAAAAAAATTTAAAAATTAAAAAAAGAATTTAAAAATTAAAAAAAAAATTTAAAAATTTAAAAAAAAAATTTAAAAATTAAAGAAAATTTTAAAAATTAAAAAAATTAAAAAAATTAAAAAAATTTAAAAAATTTAAAAAATTAAAAAAATTTAAAAAATTTAAAAAATTAAAAAAATTTAAAAAATTAAAAAAAAAATTTAAAAATTAAAGAAAATTTTAAAAATTAAAAAAATTAAAAAAATTAAAAAAATTTTAAAAATTTAAAAAATTAAAAAAATTTAAAAAATTAAAAAAATTAAAAAAATTAAAAAAATTAAAAAAATTGAAAAAATTTAAAAAATTTTAAAAATTTAAAAAATTTAAAAAATTAAAAAAATTAAAAAAATTAAAAAAATTAAAAAAATTAAAGAAAATTTAAAAAAATAAAAAAATTAAAAAATATAAATAATTTTTAAAAAAAAATAAAAAAAATTTAAAAATTAAAAAAATTTAAAAAATTTAAAAATTTAAAAAAATTTTTAAAAAATTAAAAAAACTTGCTTAAAAAATTATAAAAAAAGTTTTAAGAAAATTTTAAAAATTAAAAAACATTTTTGAAATAAAAAAATAATATTTTTAAAAAAATTAAAAAAAAATTAGAAAAATTTTCAAAAATTAAAAAAAATAAAAAAATTTAAAAATTAAAAAAAAATATAAATATAAATAATTTAAAAAAAAATTAAAAAAATAAGAAAATTAAAAAAATAAAAAAGAATAGAAAAAAATTAAAAATAAATAATTTTTTTAATTTTGTTAAAAATTGAAAGAAATTTAAAAAAAAATTAAACAAATTTTAAAAAATTTAAATAATAATAAAGCAAAGAAAATTTTAAAATAATTTTAAAATTTTTTTAAAAATTTAAAAAAAAAATTTTAAAAAAAATTTAAAAATTAAAAAAAAATTATAAGAAAATTTAAAAAAAAATTAAAAATTTGAAAAACTTAAAATAAAATTAAAAAACATTTTTGAAATAAAAAAATAATAATTTTAAAAAAATTTAAAAAAATTTTAGAAAAATTTTCAAAAATTAAAAAAAAATAAAAAAAAATTTTAAAATTAAAAAAAAAATTTAAAAATTTAAAAAAAAATTTAAAAATTAAAGAAAATTTTAAAAATTAAAAAAATTAAAAAAATTAAAAAAATTAAAAAAATTAAAAAAATTTAAAAAATTTAAAAAATTAAAAAAATTTTAAAAATTTAAAAAATTAAAAAAAATTAAAAATATAAATAATTTTAAAAAAAATTAAAAAAATTTGAAAATTAAAAAAATTAAAAAAATAGAAAAAAATTAAAAATAATATAAAAAAAAAATTAAAAAAATAAGAAAATTAAAAAAATCAAAAAGAATAGAAAAAAATTAAAAAATAAATAATTTTTTTAATTTTGTTAAAAATTGAAACAAATTAAAAAAAAAATTTTTAATTTTTTAAAACATTTAAATAAAAATAAAGCAAAGAAATTTTTTAAAAAATTTTAAAAAATTTTAAAAAATAAAAAAAAAATTTTTAAAAATTTTTAAAATTAAAAAAAATTATAAGAAAATTTAAAAAAAAATTTTAAAAATTGAAAAAATTAAAAAAATTAAAAAAATTAAAATAAAAGGAAAAAGATTAAAAAACATTTTTTGAAATAAAAAAATTATAATTTCAAAAAAAATTAAAAAAAATTTTAAAAATTTAAAAAAAAATTTTAAAAATTAAAAAAAGAATTCAAAAATTAAAAAAAATTAAAAATTAAAAAAAAATAAAAAAAAAATTTTAAATTTTAAAAAAATTTTAAAAATTGAAAAAAAAATATAAGAAAATTTAAAAAAAAATTTAAAATTAAAAAAATTAAAAAAATTAAAAATATAAATAATTTAAAAAAAAAATTAAAAAAAATTTGAAAATTAAAAAAATTAAAAAAATCAAAAAGAATAGAAAATATTAAAAAATAAATAATTTTTTTAATTTTGTTAAAAAATTAAAACAAATTTTAAAAAAAAAATTTTAATTTTTTAAAAAATTTAAATAAAAATAAAGCACAGAAATTTTTTAAAAAATTTAAAAAAATTTTAAAAAATTAAAAAAAAATTGAAAAAATTTTTAAAATTAAAAAAAATTATAAGAAAATTTAAAAAAAAATTAAAAAATTGAAAAAATTAAAAAAATTAAAAAAATTAAAATAAAAGGAAAAAAATTAAAAAACATTTTTTGAAATAAAAAAATTATAATTTTTAAAAAAATTAAAAAAAAATTTTAAAATTTTAAAAAAATTTTAAAAAAATTAAAAAAATTTGTTTAAAAAATTAAAAAAAAAGTTTTAAGGAAATTTTAAAAATTAAAAAACATTTTTGAAATAAAAAAATAATACTTTTAAAAAAATTTTAAAAAAAATTTAGAAAAATTTTTAAAAATTAAAAAAAATAAAAAAATTTAAAAATTAAAAAAAAAATTTAAAAATTAAAAAAAAAATTTAAAAATTAAAAAAAAAATTTTAAATTAAAAAAAAAATTTTAAAAATTAAAAAAATTTAAAAAATTAAAAAAATTAAAAAAATTAAAAAAATTAAAAAAATTAAAAATATTAAAAAAATTTAAAAAATTAGAAAAAATTAAAAAAATTAAAAAAATTAAAAAATATAAATAATTTTTAAAAAAAATAAAAAAAATTTAAAAATTAAAAAAATTTAAAAAATTTAAAAATATAGAAAAAAATTAAAAAATAAATAATTTTTTTTAATTTTGTTAAAAAATTGAAACAAATTTTTAACAAAAAAATTAAAAAATTTTTAAAAAAATTTAAAAAAAAATTTTAAAAATTAAAAATTAAAAAAAATTTTAAAAATTTTTAATAAATTTTAAAAATTAAAAAAAAAATATAAGAAAATTTTTAAAAAAAATTTAAAAATTAAAAAAAAAATTTAAAAATTAAAAAAAAGAATTTAAAAATTAAAAAAAAAATTTAAAAATTAAAAAAAAATAAAAAAAAAAATTTTTAATTTTAAAAAATTTTTAAAAATTGAAAAAAAAATATAAGAAAATTTTAAAAAAAATTTAAAATTAAAAAAATTAAAAAAAATTAAAAATATAAATAATTTTAAAAAAATTAAAAAAAATTTGAAAATTAAAAAAATTAAAAAAATCAAAAAGAATAGAAAAAAATTAAAAAATAAATAATTTTTTTAATTTTGTTAAAAAATTAAAACAAATTTTAAAAAAAAATTAATTTTTTAAAAAATTTAAATAAAAATAAAGCACAGAAATTTTTTAAAAAATTTAAAAAAATTTTAAAAAATTAAAAAAAAAATTTTAAAAATTTTTAAAATTAAAAAAAATTATAAGAAAATTTAAAAAAAATTAAAAAAATTGAAAAAATTAAAAAAATTAAAAAAATTAAAAAAATTAAAATAAAAGGAAAAAAATTAAAAAACATTTTTTGAAATAAAAAATTATAATTTTTAAAAAAATTAAAAAAAAATTTAAAAATTTTAAAAAAATTTTAAAAAAATTAAAAAAATTTGTTTAAAAAATTTAAAAAAAAGTTTTAAGAAAATTTTAAAAATTAAAAAACATTTTTGAAACAAAAAAATAATACTTTTAAAAAAATTTTAAAAAAAATTTAGAAAAATTTTTAAAAATTAAAAAAAATAAAAAAATTTAAAAATTAAAAAAAAATAAAAATATAAATAATATAAAAAAAAAATTTAAAAAATAAGAAAATTAAAAAAATCAAAAAGAATAGAAAAAAATTAAAAAATAAATAATTTTTTTAATTTTGTTAAAAATTGAAACAAATTAAAAAAAAAATTTTTAATTTTTTAAAACATTTAAATAAAAATAAAGCAAAGAAATTTTTTAAAAAATTTTAAAAAATTTTAAAAAATAAAAAAAAAATTTTTTAAAAATTTTTAAAATTAAAAAAAATTATAAGAAAATTTAAAAAAAAATTTTAAAAATTGAAAAAATTAAAAAAATTAAAAAAATTAAAATAAAAGGAAAAAGATTAAAAAACATTTTTTGAAATAAAAAAATTATAATTTCAAAAAAAATTAAAAAAAATTTTAAAAATTTAAAAAAAAATTTTAAAAATTAAAAAAAGAATTCAAAAATTAAAAAAAATTAAAAATTAAAAAAAAATAAAAAAAAAATTTTAAATTTTAAAAAAATTTTAAAAATTGAAAAAAAAATATAAGAAAATTTAAAAAAAAATTTAAAATTAAAAAAATTAAAAAAATTAAAAATATAAATAATTTAAAAAAAAAATTAAAAAAAATTTGAAAATTAAAAAAATTAAAAAAATCAAAAAGAATAGAAAATATTAAAAAATAAATAATTTTTTTAATTTTGTTAAAAAATTAAAACAAATTTTTAAAAAAAAATTTTAATTTTTTAAAAAATTTAAATAAAAATAAAGCACAGAAATTTTTTAAAAAATTTAAAAAAATTTTAAAAAATTAAAAAAAAATTGAAAAAATTTTTAAAATTAAAAAAAATTATAAGAAAATTTAAAAAAAAATTAAAAAATTGAAAAAATTAAAAAAATTAAAAAAATTAAAATAAAAGGAAAAAAATTAAAAAACATTTTTTGAAATAAAAAAATTATAATTTTTAAAAAAATTAAAAAAAAATTTTAAAATTTTAAAAAAATTTTAAAAAAATTAAAAAAATTTGTTTAAAAAATTAAAAAAAAAGTTTTAAGGAAATTTTAAAAATTAAAAAACATTTTTGAAATAAAAAAATAATACTTTTAAAAAAATTTTAAAAAAAATTTAGAAAAATTTTTAAAAATTAAAAAAAATAAAAAAATTTAAAAATTAAAAAAAAAATTTAAAAATTAAAAAAAAAATTTAAAAATTAAAAAAAAAATTTAAAAATTAAAAAAAAAATTTTAAATTAAAAAAAAAATTTTAAAAATTAAAAAAATTTAAAAAATTAAAAAAATTAAAAAAATTAAAAAAATTAAAAAAATTAAAAAAATTAAAAATATTAAAAAAATTTAAAAAATTAGAAAAAATTAAAAAAATTAAAAAAATTAAAAAATATAAATAATTTTTAAAAAAAATAAAAAAAATTTAAAAATTAAAAAAATTTAAAAAATTTAAAAATATAGAAAAAAATTAAAAAATAAATAATTTTTTTTAATTTTGTTAAAAAATTGAAACAAATTTTTAACAAAAAAATTAAAAAATTTTTAAAAAAATTTAAAAAAAAATTTTAAAAATTAAAAATTAAAAAAAATTTTAAAAATTTTTAATAAATTTTAAAAATTAAAAAAAAAATATAAGAAAATTTTTAAAAAAAATTGAAAAATTTGAAAAAATTTAAAAAAATTAAAAAACATTTTTGAAATAAAAAAATAATAATTTAAAAAAAAATTTAAAAAAATTTAGAAAAATTTTCAAAAATTAAAAAAAATTTTCAAAAATTAAAAAAATTTTAAAAATTAAAAAATATAGAAAAAAAATTAAAAAATAAATAATTTTTTTAATTTTGTTAAAAATTGAAACAAATTTAAAAAAAAAATTTTAAATTTTTTAGAAAATTTAAATATTAATAAAGCAAAGAAAATTTAAAAAAAAAAATTAAAAATTTTAAAAATTTAAAAAAAATTTTAAAAAAATATTTAAAAATTAAAAAAAATTATAAGAAAATTTAAAAAAAATTTAAAAATTAAAAAAAAATTTTAACAATTAAAAAAAATTTTTTTTACAAATTTAAAAAAAATTTAAAAAAAAAATTTTAAAAAAAATTTTAAAAAAATTTTAAAATTAAAAAAAAATTATAAGAAAATTTAAAAAAAAATTAAAAATTTGAAAAAATTAAAAAAAAATTAAAAAACTGTAACGTCCCACGATTTTTCGCGCGTTTCCTATTCCCAATTCCACTAGTAAACCTCAAAATCACTCCGCTAAAGTCTATCAAACTCAACTCCTACCCCATCTCCTCAATCACCGATCACCTTGATGTTGCACCTTAGCGGTCAACAACACAGGATGATCAATACAAACCTCCACCTCGCTGATGTACCTTAGCGGTCCCCATCACGAGATGATCGTTTCAAAACCCTCTTCGCCTATTCGTCTTACAAGGCACGAATCATTCCCTCCAAAAACAAATTCAAACAAGTCCCTCATTACAAATCCCTCTTAAATCGAGACCAAGTCTCAACCCCCTCTTTACGACTCATGAAGTCCAAGCCACTCTAATAACCCCTTTCCCGTAAAACACCCGAAATCCATTCGATGAGTTGAGTATCTCTTTTCGCAGTCATAAAAACCCCAGAAACCTAATTGCGACGTATATTTGGCGTACGTGACATAAATACGTCTATTAATAGACGTACCGTTTGTAAAAACCCCGGAAGTCCTACTGCGTCTTAAACCGAAATGTGTCAAGGTCTTTACCGCGCGTACCCCACAATACTCCTGTGAAAGTACATAAATATGAGGTCCTGACAGGCCGAGTCCTCTTTCTTCGACAGAAACCTCTTAGGTAGAAGGCTTTCTTGAAAAGTATATCTTAAAAGTGTTAATATTAAACTCAGTGTTCGACGATCACCGTAAGCCATTTATATTACTTAATATTATTGTGCATATCACCACCATACCATACTATTCTATTATTTTGTTTATAACTGCTTATCGCAATCTTACTATTCAATTATTTCGTTTATAACTGCTTATCGCAATCTTACTATTCTATTATTTTGTTTATAACTGCTTATCGCAATCTTACTATTCTATTATAACTGCTTATCGCAATCTTATCATATTATTATTATTAACGATCATTATTAAACGACTTATATTGTATCTCATGTCCATATATATATATTAAATGTTATAACCATATTACAAATATTGTGCCAATTCTAAAAGCCCCCTCGCACGATTATAATAACCGATTAACGAAGTTAATAAATCGCTTTGTTTAAAATCTTGCTTCAAGTTGTTTGTGTTCAACCATTAGTTACGAACGTACTAAGATACAAACCAACGAGTCGGCGAAACAGCTGATCGCGGATCGCGAACTAGAGAACAGTGACAGTGTTTACTAACATTCCCTTGCATAGCTGCACGTATAGACGAATTTCTCAAGAAATATTACGAGGAAACTTTTTGTGCCTATGCAACGGTAAATCTGATATTACGTAAACCAAAACAAAGTGCTAACGGGTGTTCCCCAAATACGCTCTAGCCTTTAAACTTCCCTGGTCGACTAGTGTGCTGGATTATAGATTCGCGCCTGGCGTTCCTCCCTGTAAAACGATTAGTGTGCTGGATTATAGATTCGCGCCTGAATTCCTTCAAAATCCTCAGTGTGCTGGATTCAAGATTCGCGCCTGACGTTCCTCTCCTTCCAAACCCTCAGTGTGCTGGATTATAGATTCGCGCCTGAATTCCTTTCAAACCCTCAGTGTGCTTGATTATAGATTCGCGCCTGAATTCCTTTCAAACCCTCAGTGTGCTGGATTCAAGATTCGCGCCTAAGTTCCTTCCAAACCCTCAGTGTGACGGATTTAATATTCGCGCCTGGTCTTCCCCCAAAAATCTCAGAGTGCTGGATTTTAGATTCGCGCCTGTCTTTCTCCTTTCCTAATGTCATCGTTCCCAAAAGACCTCACCCGGGACGTGACAAAACATTTTTTGAAATAAAAAATTATAATTTTTAAAAACATTTTAAAAAATTTTAAAAAATTAAAAAAAACATTTAAAAAAATTTTTAAAATTAAAAAAACTTGTTTAAAAAATTATAAAAAAGTTTTAAGAAAATTTTAAAAATTAAAAAACATTTTTGAAATAAAAAAATAATACTTTTAAAAAATTTTTTAAAAAAATTAGAAAAATTTTCAAAAATTAAAAAAAAATAAAAAAAAATTTTAAAAATTAAAAAAAAAATTTAAAAATTAAAAAAAAAAATTTAAAAATTAAAAAAAAAATTAAAAAAAAAAATTTTAAAAAATTTTAAAAAATAAAAAATTAAAAAAATTAAAAAAAATAAAAGAAAAATTTTAAAAATTAAAAAAAAATTTAAAAATTAAAAAAAAAATTTAAAAATTAAAAAAAAATTTAAAAATTAAAAAAAAAAATTTAAAAATTAAAAAAAGAATTTAAAAATTAAAAAAAAAATTTAAAAATTAAAAAAAAAAAAAAAAAAAAAAATTAAAAAAAAAATTTAAAAATTTAAAAAAAAATTTAAAAATTAAAGAAAATTTTAAAAATTAAAAAAATTAAAAAAATTTAAAAAATTTTAAAAATTTAAAAAATTAAAAAAATTTAAAAAATTAAAAAAATTAAAAAAATTAAAAAAATTAAAAAAATTAAAAAAATTGAAAAAATTTAAAAAAATTAAAAAATTTAAAAAATTTAAAAAATTAAAAAAATTAAAAAAATTAAAAAAATTAAAAAAATTAAAAAAAATTTAAAAAATTAAAAAAATTAAAAAATATAAATAATTTTAAAAAAAAATAAAAAAAATTTAAAAATTAAAAAAATTTAAAAAATTTAAAAATTTAAAAAAATTTAAAAAAATTAAAAAAAACTTGCTTAAAAAATTATAAAAAAAGTTTTAAGAAAATTTTAAAAATTAAAAAACATTTTTGAAATAAAAAAATAATACTTTTAAAAAACTTAAAAAAAAAATTAGAAAAATTTTCAAAAATTAAAAAAAATAAAAAAATTTAAAAATTAAAAAAAAATATAAATATAAATAATTTAAAAAAAAATTAAAAAAATAAGAAAATTAAAAAAATCAAAAAGAATAGAAAAAAATTAAAAAATAAATAATTTTTTTAATTTTGTTAAAAATTGAAAGAAATTTAAAAAAAAATTAAACAAATTTTAAAAAATTTAAATAATAATAAAGCAAAGAAAATTTTAAAATAATTTTAAAAATTTTTTAAAAATTTAAAAAAAAAATTTTAAAAAAAATTTAAAAATTAAAAAAAAATTATAAGAAAATTTAAAAAAAAATTAAAAATTTGAAAAACTTAAAATAAAATTAAAAAACATTTTTGAAATAAAAAAATAATAATTTTAAAAAAATTTAAAAAAATTTTAGAAAAATTTTCAAAAATTAAAAAAAAATAAAAAAAAATTTTAAAATTAAAAAAAAATTTAAAAATTTAAAAAAAAAATTAAAAATTAAAGAAAATTTTAAAAATTAAAAAAATTAAAAAAATTAAAAAAATTAAAAAAATTTAAAAAATTTAAAAAATTAAAAAAATTTTAAAAATTTAAAAAATTAAAAAAATTAAAAAAATTAAAAAAATTGAAAAAATTTAAAAAATTTAAAAAATTAAAAAAATTAAAAAAATTAAAAAAATTAAAAAAATTAAAAAAAATTTTAAAAATTAAAAAAATCAAAAAGTATAGAAAAAAAATTAAAAAATAAATAATTTTTTTAATTTTGTTAAAAATTGAAACAAATTTAAAAAAAAAATTTTTTTAAATTTTTAGAAAATTTAAATATTAATAAAGCAAAGAAAATTTTAAAAAAAAATTTAAAAATTTTAAAAATTTAAAAAAAAATTAAAAAACATTTTTGAAATAAAAAAATAATAATTTTAAAAAAATTTTAAAAAATTTTAGAAAAAATTTCAAAAATTAAAAAAAAATAAAAAAAAATTTAAAAATTAAAAAAAAATAAAGAAAATTAAAAAAAAAATTTAAAAATTAAAAAAAAATTTTAAAATTAAAAAAAAATTTTAAAGTTAAAAAAAATTTTAAAAATTAAAAAAAAATTAAATTAAAAAAATTAAAAGAATATAAATAATTTTAAAAAAAATTTAAAAATTAAAAAAAAATTAAAATAAAAATTTTAAAAAAATTTTAAAAAATGTTTAAAATTAAAAAAAAATTATAAGAAAATTTTAAAAAAAATTTAAAAATTTGAAAAAATTAAAAAATTAAAAAACATTTTTGAAATAAAAAAATAATAATTTTAAAAAAATTTTAAAAAATTTTAGAAAAATTTTCAAAAATTAAAAAAAAAAAAAACAAATTTAAAAAAATTTTAAAAATTAAAAAAATTTTTATAAGAAAATTTAAAAAAATTTAAACAATTAAAAAAATTAAAAAATTAAAATAAAAGAAAAAAAATTAAAAAAAAATAAAAAACATTTTTTGAAATAAAAAATTATAATTTTTAAAAAAATTTTAGAAAATTTTAAAAAATTAAAAAAAAAATTAAAAAAAAATTTTAAAATTAAAAAAACTTGTTTAAAAAATTATAAAACAGTTTTAAGAAAATTTTAAAAATTAAAAAATATTTTTGAAATAAAAAAATTATACTTTTAAAAAAATTTTAAAAAAAATTAGAAAAATTTTCAAAAATTAAAAAAAAATAAAAAAAATTTTAAAAATTAAAAAAAAATTTAAAAATTAAAAAAAAAATTTAAAAATTAAAAAAAAAATTTAAAAAAAAATTTTAAACAAAATTTTAAAAATTAAAAAAATTTTAAGAAAATTTAAAAAAAATTTAAAAATTAAAAAAATTAAAAAAAAAATAAAAATATAAGTAATTTTTAAAAAAAAATAAAAAAATTAGAAAATTAAAAAAATCAAAAAGAATAGAAAAAAATTAAAAAATAAATAATTTTTTTAATTTTGTTAAAAATTGAAACAAATTTAAAAAAAAAATTAAAAAAATTTTTAAAAATTTAAATAATAATAAAGCAAAGAAAATTTTAAAAAAAATTTTAAAAATTTTTAAAAATTTAAAAAAAAAATTTAAAAAAAATTAAAAAATTAAACAAAATATAAGAAAATTTAAAAAAAATTTTAACAATAAAAAAAAATTTTTTTTACAAATTTAAAAAAAAATTAAAAAAAAATTTTAAAAAAATTTTTAAAAAAATTTTAAAATTAAAAAAAAATTATAAGAAAATTTAAAAAAAAATTAAAATTTGAAAAACTTAAAATAAAATTAAAAAACATTTTTGAAATAAAAAAATAATAATTTTAAAAAAATTTTAAAAAATTTTAGAAAAATTTTCAAAAATTAAAAAAAAATAAAAAAAAATTTTAAAATTAAAAAAAAAATTTAAAAGTTTAAAAAAAAATTTAAAAATTAAAGAAAATTTTAAAAATTAAAAAAATTAAAAAAATTAAAAAAATTTTAAAAATTTAAAAAATTAAAAAAATTTAAAAAATTAAAAAAATTTAAAAAATTAAAAAAATTAAAAAAATTGAAAAAATTTAAAAAATTTAAAAAATTTAAAAAATTTAAAAAATTTAAAAAATTTAAAAAATTTAAAAAATTTAAAAAATTAAAAAATTAAAAAAATTAAAAAATTAAAAAAATTAAAAAAAATTTAAAAAATTAAAAAAATTAAAAAATATAAATAATTTTTAAAAAAAATAAAAAAAATTTAAAAATTAAAAAAATTTAAAAAAATTTAAAAATTTTAAAAAAATTTTAAAAAATTAAAAAACTTGCTTAAAAAATTATAAAAAAAGTTTTAAGAAAATTTTAAAAATTAAAAAACATTTTTGAAATAAAAAAATAATACTTTTAAAAAAATTAAAAAAAAAATTAGAAAAATTTTCAAAAATTAAAAAAAATAAAAAAATTTAAAAATTAAAAAAAAATATAAATATAAATAATTTAAAAAAAAATTAAAAAAATAAGAAAATTAAAAAAATCAAAAAGAATAGAAAAAAATTAAAAAATAAATAATTTTTTTAATTTTGTTAAAAATTGAAAGAAATTTAAAAAAAAATTAAACGAATTTTAAAAATTTAAATAATAATAAAGCAAAGAAAATTTTAAAATAATTTTAAAAATTTTTTAAAAATTTAAAAAAAAAATTTTTAAAAAAATTTAAAAATTAAAAAAAAATTATAAGAAAATTTAAAAAAAAATTAAAAATTTGAAAAACTTAAAATAAAATTAAAAAACATTTTTGAAATAAAAAAATAATAATTTTAAAAAAATTTAAAAAAATTTTAGAAAAATTTTCAAAAATTAAAAAAAAATAAAAAAAAATTTAAAATTAAAAAAAAATTTAAAAATTAAAGAAAATTTTAAAAATTAAAAAAATTAAAAAAATTAAAAAAATTAAAAAAATTAAAAAAATTAAAAAAATTTAAAAAATTTTAAAAATTAAAAAAATTTTAAAAATTTAAAAAATTAAAAAAATTAAAAAAATTAAAAAAATTGAAAAAATTGAAAAAATTTAAAAAATTAAAAAAATTAAAAAAATTAAAAAAATTAAAAAAATTAAAAAAATTTAAAAATTAAAAAAATTAAAAAATATAAATAAAAAAAAAAAATAAAAAAATTTAAAAATTTAAAAAAAATTTAAAAAATTAAAAAAACTTGCTTAAAAAATTATAAAAAAGTTTTAAGAAAATTTTAAAAATTAAAAAACATTTTTGAAATAAAAAAATAATACTTTTAAAAAAATTAAAAAAAAAATTAGAAAAATTTTCAAAAATTAAAAAACAATATAAAAAAAATTTAAAAATTAAAAAAAATTTAAAAATTAAAAAAATTAAAAATTTAAAAAATAAAAGTATTTAAAAAATAAAAAATTGAAAATTAAAAAATAAAAAAAAAATTTTAATTTTAAAAAATTTTTAAAAATTGAAAAAAAATATAAGAAAATTTAAAAAAAATTTAAAATTAAAAAAATTAAAAAAATTAAAATATAAATAATTTTAAAAAAAATTAAAAAAAATTTGAAAATTAAAAAAATTAAAAAAATCAAAAAGAATAGAAAAAAATTAAAAAATAAATAATTTTTTTAATTTTGTTAAAAAATTAAAACAAATTTTAAAAAAAAAATTAATTTTTTAAAAAATTTAAATAAAAATAAAGCACAGAAATTTTTTAAAAAATTTAAAAAAATTTAAAAAATTAAAAAAAAAATTTTTAAAATTTTTAAAATTAAAAAAAATTATAAGAAAATTTAAAAAAAATTTAAAAAATTGAAAAAATTAAAAAAATTAAAATAAAAGGAAAAAAATTAAAAAACATTTTTTGAAATAAAAAAATTATAATTTTTAAAAAAATTAAAAAAAATTTTAAAAATTTTAAAAAAATTTAAAAAAAATTAAAAAAATTTGTTTAAAAAATTAAAAAAAAAGTTTTAAGAAAATTTTAAAAATTAAAAAACATTTTTGAAACAAAAAAATAATACGTTTAAAAAAATTTTAAAAAAAATTTAGAAAAATTTTTAAAAATTAAAAAAAATAAAAAAATTTAAAAATTAAAAAAAAATAAAAATATAAATAATTTAAAAAAAAAATTAAAAAAATAAGAAAATTAAAAAAATCAAAAAGAATAGAAAAAAATTAAAAAATAAATAATTTTTTTAATTTTGTTAAAAATTGAAAGAAATTTAAAAAAAAATTAAACAAATTTTAAAAAATTTAAATAATAATAAAGCAAGAGAAATTTTAAAATAATTTTAAAATTTTTTTAAAAATTTAAAAAAAAAATTTTAAAAAAAATTTAAAAATTAAAAAAAAATTATAAGAAAATTTAAAAAAAAATTAAAAATTTGAAAAACTTAAAATAAAATTAAAAAACATTTTGAAATAAAAAAATAATAATTTTAAAAAAATTTTAAAAAATTTTAGAAAAATTTTCAAATAAAAATTAAAAAAAATTTAAAATAAAAAAAATTTAAAAATTTAAAAAAAAATTTAAAAATTAAAAGAAAATTTTAAAAATTAAAAAAATTAAAAAAAATTTAAAAAATTAAAAAAATTAAAAAAATTAAAAAATTAAAAAAATTTTAAAATTAAAAATTGAAAAAAATTAAAAAAATTAAAAAAATTAAAAAAATTGAAAAAATTTAAAAAATTTAAAAAATTAAAAAAATTAAAAAAATTAAAAAAATTTAAAAAATTAAAAAAATTAAAAAAAATTAAAAAATTAAAAAAATCAAAAAGTATAGAAAAAAAATTAAAAAATAAATAATTTTTTTAATTTTGTTAAAAATTGAAACAAATTTAAAAAAAAAAATTTTAAAATTTTTTAGAAAATTTAAATATTAATAAAGCAAAGAAAATTTAAAAAAAAAATTTTAAAATTTTAAAAATTTAAAAAAAAATTAAAAAACATTTTTGAAATAAAAAAATAATAATTTTAAAAAAATTTTAAAAAATTTTAGAAAAAATTTCAAAAATTAAAAAAAAATAAAAAAAAATTTAAAAATTAAAAAAAAATAAAGAAAATTAAAAATTAAATTTAA
>NW_027486216.1:0-25204 GCF_050908995.1 Andrena cerasifolii
CCAACGAAGAAACGAACAAACGAACAAAGAAAGAAAGAAACAAAGAAACAAACGAACCAACGAACCAACGAACCAACGAACCAACGAACCAACGAACCAACGAACCAACGAACCAACGAACCAACGAACCAACGAACCAACGAACCAACGAACCAACGAACCAACGAACCAACGAACCAACGAACCAACGAACCAACGAACCAACGAACCAACGAACCAACGAACCAACGAACCAACGAACCAACGAAACAACGAACCAACGAACCAACGAACCAACGAACCAACGAACCAACGAACCAACGAACCAACGAACCAACGAACCAACGAACCAACGAACCAACGAACCAACGAACCAACGAACCAACGAACCAACGACCCAACGAACAAACGAACAAACGAACAAACGAACAAACGAACAAACGAACAAAGAAAGAAAGAAACAAAGAAACAAACGAACCAACGAACCAACGAACCAACGAACCAACGAACCAACGAACCAACGAACCAACGAACCAACGAACCAACGAACCAACGAACCAACGAACCAACGAACCAACGAACCAACGAACCAACGAACCAACGAACCAACGAACCAACGAACCAACGAACCAACGAACCAACGAACCAACGAACCAACGAACCAACGAACCAACGAACCAACGAACCAACGAACCAACGAACCAACGAACCAACGAAACAACGAACCAACGAACCAACGAACCAACGAACCAATGAAACAACGAACCAACGAACCAACGAACCAACGAACCAACGAACCAACGAACCAGCGAACAAACGAACAAACGAACCAACGAAGAAACGAACAAACGAACAAAAAAAGAATGAAACAAAGAAACAAACGAACCAACGAACCAACGAACCAACGAACCAACGAACCAACGAACCAACGAACCAACGAACCAACGAACCAACGAACCAACGAACCAACGAACCAACGAACCAACGAACCAACGAACCAACGAACCAACGAACCAACGAACCAACGAACCAACGAACCAACGAACCAACGAACCAACGATCCAACGAACCAACGAACCAACGAACCAACGAACCAACGAACCAACGAACCAACGAACCAACGAACCAACGAACCAACGAACCAACGAACCAACGAACCAACGAACCAACGAACCAACGAACCAACGAACCAACGAACCAACGAACCAACGAACCAACGAACCAACGAACCAACGAACCAACGAACCAACGAACCAACGAAACAACGAACCAACGAACCAACGAACCAACGAACCAACGAAACAACGAACCAACGAACCAACGAACCAACGAACCAACGAACCAACGAACCAGCGAACAAACGAACAAACGAACCAACGAACCAACGAACCAACGAACCAACGAACCAACGAACCAACGAACCAACGAACCAACGAACCAACGAACCAACGAACCAACGAACCAACGAACCAACGAACCAACGAACCAACGAACCAACGAAACAACGAACCAACGAACCAACGAACCAACGAACCAACGAAACAACGAACCAACGAACCAACGAACCCACGAACCAACGAACCAACGAACCAGCGAACAAACGAACAAACGAACCAACGAAGAAACGAACAAACGAACAAAGAAAGAAAGAAACAAAGAAACAAACGAACCAACGAACCAACGAACCAACGAACCAACGAACCAACGAACCAACGAACCAACGAACCAACGAACCAACGAACCAACGAACCAACGAACCAACGAACCAACGAACCAACGAACCAACGAACCAACGAACCAACGAACCAACGAACCAACGAACCAACGAACCAACGAACCAACGAACCAACGAACCAACGACCCAACGAACAAACGAACAAACGAACAAACGAACAAACGAACAAACGAACAAAGAAAGAAAGAAACAAAGAAACAAACGAACCAACGAACCAACGAACCAACGAACCAACGAACCAACGAACCAACGAACCAACGAACCAACGAACCAACGAACCAACGAACCAACGAACCAACGAACCAACGAACCAACGAACCAACGAACCAACGAACCAACGAACCAACGAACCAACGAACCAACGAACCAACGAACCAACGAACCAACGAACCAACGAACCAACGAACCAACGAACCAACGAACCAACGAAACAACGAACCAACGAACCAACGAACCAACGAACCAACGAACCAACGAACCAACGAACCAACGAACCAACGAACCAACGAACCAACGAACCAACGAACCAACGAACCAACGAACCAACGAACCAACGACCCAACGAACAAACGAACAAACGAACAAACGAACAAACGAACAAACGAACAAAGAAAGAAAGAAACAAAGAAACAAACGAACCAACGAACCAACGAACCAACGAACCAACGAACCAACGAACCAACGAACCAACGAACCAACGAACCAACGAACCAACGAACCAACGAACCAACGAACCAACGAACCAACGAACCAACGAACCAACGAACCAACGAACCAACGAACCAACGAACCAACGAACCAACGAACCAACGAACCAACGAACCAACGAACCAACGAACCAACGAACCAACGAACCAACGAACCAACGAACCAACGAACCAACGAACCAACGAAACAACAAACCAACGAACCAACGAACCAACGAACCAACGAACCAACGAACCAACGAACCAACGAACCAACGAACCAACGAACCAACGAACCAACGAACCAACGAACCAACGAACCAACGAACCAACGAACCAACGAACCAACGAACCAACGAACCAACGAACCAACGAACCAACGAACCAACGAACCAACGAACCAACGAACCAACGAACCAACGAACCAACGAACCAACGAACCAACGAACCAACGAACCAACGAACCAACGAACCAACGAACCAACGAACCAACGAACAAACGAACAAACGAACAAACGAACAAAGAAAGAAAGAAACAAAGACACAAACGAACCAACGAACCAACGAACCAACGAACCAACGAACCAACGAACCAACGAACCAACGAACCAACGAACCAACGAACCAACGAACCAACGAACCAACGAACCAACGAACCAACGAACCAACGAACCAACGAACCAACGAACCAAGGAACCAACGAACCAACGAACCAACGAACCAACGAACCAACGAACCAGGGAACAAACGAACAAACGAACCAACGAAGAAACGAACAAACGAACAAAGAAAGAAAGAAACAAAGAAACAAACGAACCAACGAACCAACGAACCAAAGAACCAACGAACCAACGAACCAACGAACCAACGAACCAAGGAACCAACGAACCAACGAACCAACGAACCAACGAACCAACGAACCAACGAACCAACGAACCAACGAACCAACGAACCAGCGAACAAACGAACAAACGAACCAACGAAGAAACGAACAAACGAACAAAGAAAGAAAGAAACAAAGAAACAAACGAACCAACGAACCAACGAACCAACGAACCAACGAATCAACGAACCAACGAACCAACGAACCAACGAACCAACGAACCAACGAACCAACGAACCAACGAACCAACGAACCAAAGAACCAACGAACCAACGAACCAACGAACCAAAGAACCAAGGAACCAACGAACCAACGAACCAACGAACCAACGAACAAACGAACAAAGAAAGAATGAAACAAAGAAACAAACGAACCAACGAACCAACGAACCAAGGAACCAACGAACCAACGAACCAACGAACCAACGAACCAACGAACAAACGAACAAACGAACAAAGAAAGAATGAAACAAAGAAACAAACGAACCAACGAACCAACGAACCAAGGAACCAACGAACCAACGAACCAACGAACCAACGAACCAACGAACCAACGAACCAACGAACCAACGAACCAGCGAACAAACGAACAATCGAACCAACGAACAAACGAACAAACGAACAAAGAAAGAAAGAAACAAAGAAACAAACGAACCAACGAACCAACGAAACAACGAACCAATGAACCAACGAACCAACGAACCAACGAACCAACGAACCAACGAACCAACGAACCAACGAACCAACGAACAAACGAACAAAGAAAGAAAGAAACAAAGAATCAAACGAACCAACGAACCAACGAACAAACGAACAAAGAAAGAAAGAAACAAAGAAACAAACGAACCAACGAACCAAAGAACAAACGAACCAACGAACCAACGAACCAACGAACCAACGACCCAACGAACAAACGAACAAACGAACAAACGAACAAACGAACCAACGAACCAACGAACCAACGAACCAACGAAACAACGAACCAACGAACCAACGAACCAACGAACCAACGAAACAACGAACCAACGAACCAACGAACCAACGAACCAACGAACCAACGAACCAGCGAACAAACGAACAAACGAACCAACGAAGAAACGAACAAACGAACAAAGAAAGAAAGAAACAAAGAAACAAACGAACCAACGAACCAACGAACCAACGAACCAACGAACCAACGAACCAACGAACCAACGAACCAACGAACCAGCGAACAATCGAACAAACGAACAAACGAACAAACGAACAAACGAACAAACGAACCAACGGATCAACGAACCAACGAACCAACGAACCAAAGAACCAACGAACCAACGAACCAACGAACCAACGAACCAACGAACAAAGAAAGAAAGAAACAAAGAAACAAACGAACCAACGAACCAACGAACCAACGAACCAACGAACCAACGAACCAACGAACCAACGAACCAACGAACCAACGAACCAACGAACCAACGCACCAACGAACCAACGAACCAACGAACCAACGAACCAACGAACCAACGAACCAACGAACCAACGAACCAACGAACCAACGAACCAACGAACCAACGAACCAACGAACCAACGAACCAACGAACCAACGAACCAACGAACCAACGAACCAGCGAAAAAACGAACAATCGAACCAACGAACCAACGAACCAACGAACCAACGAACCAACGAACCAACGAACCAACGAACCAACGAACCAACGAACCAACGAACCAACGAACCAACGAACCAACGAACCAACGAACCAGCGAACAAACGAACAAACGAACCAACGAAGAAACGAACAAACGAACAAAGAAAGAAAGAAACAAAGAAACAAACGAACCAACGAACCAACGAACCAACGAACCAACGAACCAACGAACCAACGAACCAACGAACCAACGAACCAACGAACCAACGAACCAGCGAACAAACGAACAAACGAACAAACGAACAAACGAACAAACGAACAAACGAACCAACGGATCAACGAACCAACGAACCAACGAACCAAAGAACCAACGAACCAACGAACCAACGAACCAACGAACCAACGAACAAAGAAAGAAAGAAACAAAGAAACAAACGAACCATCGAACCAACGAACCAACGAACCAACGAACCAACGAACCAACGAACCAACGAACCAACGAACCAACGAACCAACGAACCAACGCACCAACGAACCAACGAACCAACGAACCAACGAACCAACGAACCAACGAACCAACGAACCAACGAACCAACGAACCAACGAACCAACGAACCAACGAACCAACGAACCAACGAACCAACGAACCAACGAACCAACGAACCAACGAAACAACGAACCAACGAACCAACGAACCAACGAACCAACGAACCAACGAACCAACGAACCAACGAACCAACGAACCAACGAACCAACGAACCAACGAACCAACGAACCAACGAACCAACGAACCAACGACCCAACGAACAAACGAACAAACGAACAAACGAACAAACGAACAAACGAACAAAGAAAGAAAGAAACAAAGAAACAAACGAACCAACGAACCAACGAACCAACGAACCAACGAACCAACGAACCAACGAACCAACGAACCAACGAACCAACGAACCAACGAACCAACGAACCAACGAACCAACGAACCAACGAACCAACGAACCAACGAACCAACGAACCAACGAACCAACGAACCAACGAACCAACGAACCAACGAACCAACGAACCAACGAACCAACGAACCAACGAACCAACGAACCAACGAACCAACGAACCAACGAACCAACGAACCAACGAAACAACGAACCAACGAACCAACGAACCAACGAACCAACGAACCAGGGAACAAACGAACAAACGAACCAACGAAGAAACGAACAAACGAACAAAGAAAGAAAGAAACAAAGAAACAAACGAACCAACGAACCAACGAACCAACGAACCATCGAATCAAAGAACCAACGAACCAACGAACCAACGAACCAACGAACCAACGAACCAACGAACCAACGAACCAAAGAACCAACGAACCAACGAACCAACGAACCAACGAACCAAGGAACCAACGAACCAACGAACCAACGAACCAACGAACCAACGAACCAACGAACCAACGAACCAACGAACCAACGAACCAGCGAACAAACGAACAAACGAACCAACGAAGAAACGAACAAACGAACAAAGAAAGAAAGAAACAAAGAAACAAACGAACCAACGAACCAACGAACCAACGAACCAACGAATCAACGAACCAACGAACCAACGAACCAACGAACCAACGAACCAACGAACCAACGAACCAACGAACCAACGAACCAAAGAACCAACGAACCAACGAACCAACGAACCAACGAACCAAGGAACCAACGAACCAACGAACCAACGAACCAACGAACAAACGAACAAAGAAAGAATGAAACAAAGAAACAAACGAACCAACGAACCAACGAACCAAGGAACCAACGAACCAACGAACCAACGAACCAACGAACCAACGAACAAACGAACAAACGAACAAAGAAAGAATGAAACAAAGAAACAAACGAACCAACGAACCAACGAACCAAGGAACCAACGAACCAACGAACCAACGAACCAACGAACCAACGAACCAACGAACCAACGAACCAACGAACCAGCGAACAAACGAACAATCGAACCAACGAACAAACGAACAAACGAACAAAGAAAGAAAGAAACAAAGAAACAAACGAACCAACGAACCAACGAAACAACGAACCAATGAACCAACGAACCAACGAACCAACGAACCAACGAACCAACGAACCAACGAACCAACGAACAAACGAACAAAGAAAGAAAGAAACAAAGAATCAAACGAACCAACGAACCAACGAACAAACGAACAAAGAAAGAAAGAAACAAAGAAACAAACGAACCAACGAACCAAAGAACAAACGAACCAACGAACCAACGAACCAACGAACCAACGACCCAACGAACAAACGAACAAACGAACAAACGAACAAACGAACCAACGAACCAACGAACCAACGAACCAACGAAACAACGAACCAACGAACCAACGAACCAACGAACCAACGAAACAACGAACCAACGAACCAACGAACCAACGAACCAACGAACCAACGAACCAGCGAACAAACGAACAAACGAACCAACGAAGAAACGAACAAACGAACAAAGAAAGAAAGAAACAAAGAAACAAACGAACCAACGAACCAACGAACCAACGAACCAACGAACCAACGAACCAACGAACCAACGAACCAACGAACCAACGAACCAACGAACCAGCGAACAAACGAACAAACGAACAAACGAACAAACGAACAAACGAACAAACGAACCAACGGATCAACGAACCAACGAACCAACGAACCAAAGAACCAACGAACCAACGAACCAACGAACCAACGAACCAACGAACAAAGAAAGAAAGAAACAAAGAAACAAACGAACCAACGAACCAACGAACCAACGAACCAACGAACCAACGAACCAACGAACCAACGAACCAACGAACCAACGAACCAACGAACCAACGCACCAACGAACCAACGAACCAACGAACCAACGAACCAACGAACCAACGAACCAACGAACCAACGAACCAACGAACCAACGAACCAACGAACCAACGAACCAACGAACCAACGAACCAACGAACCAACGAACCAACGAACCAACGAACCAGCGAACAAACGAACAATCGAACCAACGAACCAACGAACCAACGAACCAACGAACCAACGAACCAACGAACCAACGAACCAACGAACCAACGAACCAACGAACCAACGAACCAACGAACCAACGAACCAACGAACCAACGAACCAACGAACCAACGAACCAACGAACCAGCGAACAAACGAACAAACGAACCAACGAAGAAACGAACAAACGAACAAAGAAAGAAAGAAACAAAGAAACAAACGAACCAACGAACCAACGAACCAAAGAACCAACGAACCAACGAACCAACGAACCAACGAACCAACGAACCAACGAACCAACGAACCAGCGAACAAACGAACAAACGAACAAACGAACAAACGAACAAACGAACAAACGAACCAACGGATCAACGAACCAACGAACCAACGAACCAAAGAACCAACGAACCAACGAACCAACGAACCAACGAACCAACGAACAAAGAAAGAAAGAAACAAAGAAACAAACGAACCAACGAACCAACGAACCAACGAACCAACGAACCAACGAACCAACGAACCAACGAACCAACGAACCAACGAACCAACGAACCAACGCACCAACGAACCAACGAACCAACGAACCAACGAACCAACGAACCAACGAACCAACGAACCAACGAACCAACGAACCAACGAACCAACGAACCAACGAACCAACGAACCAACGAACCAACGAACCAACGAACCAACGAACCAACGAAACAACGAACCAACGAACCAACGAACCAACGAACCAACGAACCAACGAACCAACGAACCAACGAACCAACGAACCAACGAACCAACGAACCAACGAACCAACGAACCAACGAACCAACGACCCAACGAACAAACGAACAAACGAACAAACGAACAAACGAACAAACGAACAAAGAAAGAAAGAAACAAAGAAACAAACGAACCAACGAACCAACGAACCAACGAACCAACGAACCAACGAACCAACGAACCAACGAACCAACGAACCAACGAACCAACGAACCAACGAACCAACGAACCAACGAACCAACGAACCAACGAACCAACGAACCAACGAACCAACGAACCAACGAACCAACGAACCAACGAACCAACGAACCAACGAACCAACGAACCAACGAACCAACGAACCAACGAACCAACGAACCAACGAACCAACGAACCAACGAACCAACGAAACAACAAACCAACGAACCAACGAACCAACGAACCAACGAACCAACGAACCAACGAACCAACGAACCAACGAACCAACGAACCAACGAACCAACGAACCAACGAACCAACGAACCAACGAACCAACGAACCAACGAACCAACGAACCAACGAACCAACGAACCAACGAACCAACGAACCAACGAACCAACGAACCAACGAACCAACGAACCAACGAACCAACGAACCAACGAACCAACGAACCAACGAACCAACGAACCAACGAACAAACGAACAAACGAACAAACGAACAAAGAAAGAAAGAAACAAAGACACAAACGAACCAACGAACCAACGAACCAACGAACCAACGAACCAACGAACCAACGAACCAACGAACCAACGAACCAACGAACCAACGAACCAACGAACCAACGAACCAACGAACCAACGAACCAACGAACCAACGAACCAACGAACCAACGAACCAACGAACCAACGAACCAACGAACCAACGAACCAACGAACCAACGAACCAACGAACCAACGAACCAACGAACCAACGAACCAACGAACCAACGAACCAACGAACCAACGAACCAACGAACCAACGAACCAACGAACCAACGAACCAACGAACCAACGAACCAACGAACCAACGAACCAACGAACCAACGAACCAACGAACCAACGAACACAGCAACGAACCAACAACGAACCAACGAACCAACGAACCAACGAACCAACGAACCAACGAACAAACGGAACCAACGAACCAACGAACCAACGAACCAACGAACCAACGAACCAACGAACCAACGAACCAACGAAACAACGAACCAACGAACCAACGAACCAACGAACCAACGAACCAGGGAACAAACGAACAAACGAACCAACGAAGAAACGAACAAACGAACAAAGAAAGAAAGAAACAAAGAAACAAACGAACCAACGAACCAACGAACCAACGAACCATCGAATCAAAGAACCAACGAACCAACGAACCAACGAACCAACGAACCAACGAACCAACGAACCAACGAACCAAAGAACCAACGAACCAACGAACCAACGAACCAACGAACCAAGGAACCAACGAACCAACGAACCAACGAACCAACGAACCAACGAACCAACGAACCAACGAACCAACGAACCAACGAACCAGCGAACAAACGAACAAACGAACCAACGAAGAAACGAACAAACGAACAAAGAAAGAAAGAAACAAAGAAACAAACGAACCAACGAACCAACGAACCAACGAACCAACGAATCAACGAACCAACGAACCAACGAACCAACGAACCAACGAACCAACGAACCAACGAACCAACGAACCAACGAACCAAAGAACCAACGAACCAACGAACCAACGAACCAACGAACCAAGGAACCAACGAACCAACGAACCAACGAACCAACGAACAAACGAACAAAGAAAGAATGAAACAAAGAAACAAACGAACCAACGAACCAACGAACCAAGGAACCAACGAACCAACGAACCAACGAACCAACGAACCAACGAACAAACGAACAAACGAACAAAGAAAGAATGAAACAAAGAAACAAACGAACCAACGAACCAACGAACCAAGGAACCAACGAACCAACGAACCAACGAACCAACGAACCAACGAACCAACGAACCAACGAACCAACGAACCAACGAACCAGCGAACAAACGAACAATCGAACCAACGAACAAACGAACAAACGAACAAAGAAAGAAAGAAACAAAGAAACAAACGAACCAACGAACCAACGAAACAACGAACCAATGAACCAACGAACCAACGAACCAACGAACCAACGAACCAACGAACCAACGAACCAACGAACAAACGAACAAAGAAAGAAAGAAACAAAGAATCAAACGAACCAACGAACCAACGAACAAACGAACAAAGAAAGAAAGAAACAAAGAAACAAACGAACCAACGAACCAAAGAACAAACGAACCAACGAACCAACGAACCAACGAACCAACGACCCAACGAACAAACGAACAAACGAACAAACGAACAAACGAACCAACGAACCAACGAACCAACGAACCAACGAAACAACGAACCAACGAACCAACGAACCAACGAACCAACGAAACAACGAACCAACGAACCAACGAACCAACGAACCAACGAACCAACGAACCAGCGAACAAACGAACAAACGAACCAACGAAGAAACGAACAAACGAACAAAGAAAGAAAGAAACAAAGAAACAAACGAACCAACGAACCAACGAACCAACGAACCAACGAACCAACGAACCAACGAACCAACGAACCAACGAACCAACGAACCAACGAACCAGCGAACAAACGAACAAACGAACAAACGAACAAACGAACAAACGAACAAACGAACCAACGGATCAACGAACCAACGAACCAACGAACCAAAGAACCAACGAACCAACGAACCAACGAACCAACGAACCAACGAACAAAGAAAGAAAGAAACAAAGAAACAAACGAACCAACGAACCAACGAACCAACGAACCAACGAACCAACGAACCAACGAACCAACGAACCAACGAACCAACGCACCAACGAACCAACGAACCAACGAACCAACGAACCAACGAACCAACGAACCAACGAACCAACGAACCAACGAACCAACGAACCAACGAACCAACGAACCAACGAACCAACGAACCAACGAACCAACGAACCAACGAACCAGCGAACAAACGAACAATCGAACCAACGAACAAACGAACAAACGAACAAAGAAAGAAACAAAGAAACAAACGAACCAACGAACCAACGAAACAACGAACCAACGAACCAACGAACCAACGAACCAACGAACCAACGAACCAACGAACCAACGAACCAACGAACCAACGAACCAACGAACCAACGAACCAACGAACCAACGTACCAACGAACCAACGAACAAACGAACAAACGAACAAACGAACAAACGAACAAAGAAAGAATGAAACAAAGAAACAAACGAACCAACGAACCAACGAACCAAGGAACCAACGAACCAACGAACCAACGAACCAACGAACCAACGAACCAACGAACCAACGAACCAACGAACCAGCGAACAAACGAACAATCGAACCAACGAACAAACGAACAAACGAACAAAGAAAGAAAGAAACAAAGAAACAAACGAACCAACGAACCAACGAACCAACGAACCAACGAACCAACGAACCAACGACCCAACGAACAAACGAACAAACGAACAAACGAACAAACGAACCAACGAACCAACGAACCAACGAACCAACGAACCAACGAACCAACGAACCAACGAACCAACGAACAAACGAACAAAGAAAGAAAGAAACAAAGAAACAAACGAACCAACGAACCAACGAAACAACGAACCAATGAACCAACGAACCAACGAACCAACGAACCAACGAACCAACGAACCAACGAACCAACGAACAAACGAACAAAGAAAGAAAGAAACAAAGAATCAAACGAACCAACGAACCAACGAACAAACGAACAAAGAAAGAAAGAAACAAAGAAACAAACGAACCAACGAACCAAAGAACAAACGAACCAACGAACCAACGAACCAACGAACCAACGACCCAACGAACAAACGAACAAACGAACAAACGAACAAACGAACCAACGAACCAACGAACCAACGAACCAACGAAACAACGAACCAACGAACCAACGAACCAACGAACCAACGAAACAACGAACCAACGAACCAACGAACCAACGAACCAACGAACCAACGAACCAGCGAACAAACGAACAAACGAACCAACGAAGAAACGAACAAACGAACAAAGAAAGAAAGAAACAAAGAAACAAACGAACCAACGAACCAACGAACCAACGAACCAACGAACCAACGAACCAACGACCCAACGAACAAACGAACAAACGAACAAACGAACAAAGAAAGAAAGACACAAAGAAACAATCGAACCAACGAACCAACGAACCAACGAACCAACGAACCAACGAACCAACGAACCAACGAACCAACGAACCAACGAACCAACGAACCAACGAACCAACGAACCAACGAACCAACGAACCAACGAACCAACGAACCAACGAACCAACGAACCAACGAACCAACGAACCAACGAACCAACGAACCAACGAACCAACGAACCAACGAACCAACGAACCAACGAACCAACGAACCAACGAACCAACGAAACAACGAACCAACGAACCAACGAACCAACGAACCAACGAACCAGGGAACAAACGAACAAACGAACCAACGAAGAAACGAACAAACGAACAAAGAAAGAAAGAAACAAAGAATCAAACGAACCAACGAACCAACGAACAAACGAACAAAGAAAGAAAGAAACAAAGAAACAAACGAACCAACGAACCAAAGAACAAACGAACCAACGAACCAACGAACCAACGAACCAACGAACCAACGAACCAACGAACCAACGAACCAACGAACCAACGAACCAACGAACCAACGAACCAACGAACAAACGAACAAAGAAAGAAAGAAACAAAGAAACAAACGAACCAACGAACCAGCGAACAAACGAACAAACGAACCAACGAAGAAACGAACAAACGAACAAAGAAAGAAAGAAACAAAGAAACAAACGAACCAACGAACCAACGAACCAACGAACCAACGAATCAACGAACCAACGAACCAACGAACCAACGAACCAACGAACCAACGAACCAACGAACCAACGAACCAACGAACCAACGAACCAAAGAACCAACGAACCAACGAACCAACGAACCAACGAACCAAGGAACCAACGAACCAACGAACCAACGAACCAACGAACAAACGAACAAAGAAAGAATGAAACAAAGAAACAAACGAACCAACGAACCAACGAACCAAGGAACCAACGAACCAACGAACCAACGAACCAACGAACCAACGAACAAACGAACAAACGAACAAAGAAAGAATGAAACAAAGAAACAAACGAACCAACGAACCAACGAACCAAGGAACCAACGAACCAACGAACCAACGAACCAACGAACCAACGAACCAACGAACCAACGAACCAACGAACCAGCGAACAAACGAACAATCGAACCAACGAACAAACGAACAAACGAACAAAGAAAGAAAGAAACAAAGAAACAAACGAACCAACGAACCAACGAAACAACGAACCAATGAACCAACGAACCAACGAACCAACGAACCAACGAACCAACGAACCAACGAACCAACGAACCAACGAACCAACGAACCAACGAACAAACGAACAAAGAAAGAAAGAAACAAAGAATCAAACGAACCAACGAACCAACGAACAAACGAACAAAGAAAGAAAGAAACAAAGAAACAAACGAACCAACGAACCAAAGAACAAACGAACCAACGAACCAACGAACCAACGAACCAACGACCCAACGAACAAACGAACAAACGAACAAACGAACAAACGAACCAACGAACCAACGAACCAACGAACCAACGAAACAACGAACCAACGAACCAACGAACCAACGAACCAACGAACCAACGAAACAACGAACCAACGAACCAACGAACCAACGAACCAACGAACCAACGAACCAGCGAACAAACGAACAAACGAACCAACGAAGAAACGAACAAACGAACAAAGAAAGAAAGAAACAAAGAAACAAACGAACCAACGAACCAACGAACCAACGAACCAACGAACCAACGAACCAACGAACCAACGAACCAACGAACCAACGAACCAACGAACCAGCGAACAAACGAACAAACGAACAAACGAACAAACGAACAAACGAACAAACGAACCAACGGATCAACGAACCAACGAACCAACGAACCAAAGAACCAACGAACCAACGAACCAACGAACCAACGAACCAACGAACAAAGAAAGAAAGAAACAAAGAAACAAACGAACCAACGAACCAACGAACCAACGAACCAACGAACCAACGAACCAACGAACCAACGAACCAACGAACCAACGAACCAACGAACCAACGCACCAACGAACCAACGAACCAACGAACCAACGAACCAACGAACCAACGAACCAACGAACCAACGAACCAACGAACCAACGAACCAGCGAACAAACGAACAAACGAACCAACGAAGAAACGAACAAACGAACAAAGAAAGAAAGAAACAAAGAAACAAACGCGAACCAACGAACCAACGAACCAACGAACCAACGACCCAACGAACAAACGAACAAACGAACAAACGAACAAAGAAAGAAAGACACAAAGAAACAATCGAACCAACGAACCAACGAACCAACGAACCAACGAACCAACGAACCAACGAACCAACGAACCAACGAACCAACGAACCAACGAACCAACGAACCAACGAACCAACGAACCAACGAACCAACGAACCAACGAACCAACGAACCAACGAACCAACGAACCAACGAACCAACGAACCAACGAACCAACGAACCAACGAACCAACGAACCAACGAACCAACGAACCAACGAACCAACGAACCAACGAACCAACGAACCAACGAACCAACGAACCAACGAACCAACGAACCAACGAACCAACGAACCAACGAACCAACGAACAAACGAACAAACGAACAAAGAAAGAAAGAAACAAAGAAACAAACGAACCAACGAACCAACGAACCAACGAACCAACGAACCATCGAACCAACGACCCAACGAACAAACGAACAAACGAACAAACGAACAAACGAACAAACGAACCAACGAACCAACGAACCAACGAACAAACGAACAAAGAAAGAAAGAAACAAAGAATCAAACGAACCAACGAACCAACGAACAAACGAACAAAGAAAGAAAGAAACAAAGAAACAAACGAACCAACGAACCAAAGAACAAACGAACCAACGAACCAACGAACCAACGAACCAACGAACCAACGAACCAACGAACCAACGAACCAACGAACCAACGAACCAACGAACAAACGAACAAAGAAAGAAAGAAACAAAGAAACAAACGAACCAACGAACCAACGAAACAACGAACCAATGAACCAACGAACCAACGAACCAACGAACCAACGAACCAACGAACCAACGAACCAACGAACAAACGAACAAAGAAAGAAAGAAACAAAGAATCAAACGAACCAACGAACCAACGAACAAACGAACAAAGAAAGAAAGAAACAAAGAAACAAACGAACCAACGAACCAAAGAACAAACGAACCAACGAACCAACGAACCAACGAACCAACGACCCAACGAACAAACGAACAAACGAACAAACGAACAAACGAACCAGCGAACCAACGAACCAACGAACCAACGAAACAACGAACCAAAACGAACCAACGAACCAACGAACCAACGAAACCGACAACGAACCAACGAACCAACGAACCAGCGAACAAACGAACAAACGAACCAACGAAGAAACGAACAAACGAACAAAGAAAGAAAGAAACAAAGAAACAAACGAACCAACGAACCAACGAACCAACGAACCAACGAACCAACGAACCAACGACCCAACGAACAAACGAACAAACGAACAAACGAACAAAGAAAGAAAGACACAAAGAAACAATCGAACCAACGAACCAACGAACCAACGAACCAACGAACCAACGAACCAACGAACCAACGAACAAACGAACCAACGAACCAACGAACCAACGAACCAACGAACCAACGAACCGAACCAACGAACCAACGAACCAACGAACCAACGAACCAACGAACCAACGAACCAACGAACCAACGAACCAACGAACCAACGAACCAACGAACCAACGAACCAACGAACCAACGAACCAACGAACCAACGAACCAACGAACCAACGAAACAACGAACCAACGAACCAACGAACCAACGAACCAGGGAACCAGGGAACAAACGAACAAACGAACCAACGAAGAAACGAACAAACGAACAAAGAAAGAAAGAAACAAAGAATCAAACGAACCAACGAACCAACGAACAAACGAACAAAGAAAGAAAGAAACAAAGAAACAAACGAACCAACGAACCAAAGAACAAACGAACCAACGAACCAACGAACCAACGAACCAACGAACCAACGAACCAACGAACCAACGAACCAACGAACCAACGAACAAACGAACAAAGAAAGAAAGAAACAAAGAAACAAACGAACCAACGAACCAACGAAACAACGAACCAATGAACCAACGAACCAACGAACCAACGAACCAACGAACCAACGAACAAACGAACAAAGAAAGAAAGAAACAAAGAATCAAACGAACCAACGAACCAACGAACAAACGAACAAAGAAAGAAAGAAACAAAGAAACAAACGAACCAACGAACCAAAGAACAAACGAACCAACGAACCAACGAACCAACGAACCAACGACCCAACGAACAAACGAACAAACGAACAAACGAACAAACGAACCAACGAACCAACGAACCAACGAACCAACGAAACAACGAACCAACGAACCAACGAACCAACGAACGAACCAACGAACCAACGAACCAACGAACCAACGAACCAGCGAACAAACGAACAAACGAACCAACGAAGAAACGAACAAACGAACAAAGAAAGAAAGAAACAAAGAAACAAACGAACCAAAGAACCAACGAACCAACGAACCAACGAACCAACGAACCAACGAACCAACGACCCAACGAACAAACGAACAAACGAACAAACGAACAAAGAAGAAGACACAAAGAACAATCGAACCAACGAACCAACGAACCAACGAACCAACGAACCAACGAACCAACGAAACCAACGAACCAACGAACCAACGAACCAACGAACCAACGAACCAACGAACCAACGAACCAACGAACCAACGAACCAACGAACCAACGAACCAACGAACCAACGAACCAACGAACCAACGAACCAACGAACCAACGAACCAACGACAACGAACCAACGAACCAACGAACCAACGAACCAACGAACCAACGAACCAACGAACCAACGAACCAACGAACCAACGAACAACGAACAAACGAACCAACGAAGAAACGAACAAACGAACAAAGAAAGAAAGAACAAAGAAACAAACGAACCAACGAACCAACGAACCAACGAACCATCGAATCAAAGAACCAACGAAACGAACCAACGAACCAACGAACAACGAACCAACGAACCAACGAACCAACGAACCAACGAACCAAGAACCACGAACCAACGAACCAAACAACGAACCAACGAACCAACGAACCAACGAACCAACGAACAACGAACCAACGAACCAACGAACCAACGAACAACGAACCAACGAACCAACGAAGAAACGAACAAAACGAACAAAGAAAGAAAGAAACAAAGAAACAAACGAACCAACGAACCAACGAACCAACGAACCAACGAACCAACGAACCAACGAACCAACGAACAACGAACCAACGAACCAACGAACCAACGAACCAACGAACCAACGAACCAACGAACCAACGAACCAACGAACCAAAGAACCAACGAACCAACGAACCAACGAACCAACGAACCAAGGAACCAACGAACCAACGAACCAACGAACAAACGAACAAAGAAAGAATGAAACAAAGAAACAAACGAACCAACGAACCAACGAACCAAGGAACCAACGAACCAACGAACCAACGAACCAACGAACCAACGAACAAACGAACAAACGAACAAAGAAAGAATGAAACAAAGAAACAAACGAACCAACGAACCAACGAACCAAGGAACCAACGAACCAACGAACCAACGAACCAACGAACCAACGAACCAACGAACCAACGAACCAACGAACCAGCGAACATCGAACCAACGAACAAACGAACAAACGAACAAAGAAAGAAAGAAACAAAGAAACAAACGAACCAACGAACCAACGAAACAACGAACCAATGAAC
The DNA here is from genome assembly GCF_050908995.1 of Andrena cerasifolii. Lineage (NCBI taxonomy): Eukaryota > Metazoa > Arthropoda > Insecta > Hymenoptera > Andrenidae > Andrena > Andrena cerasifolii. The sequence continues at coordinate 18,884 of NW_027486216.1, forward strand.
CAACGAACCAACGAACCAACGAACCAACGAACCAACGAACCAACGAACCAACGAACAAACGAACAAAGAAAGAAAGAAACAAAGAATCAAACGAACCAACGAACCAACGAACAAACGAACAAAGAAAGAAAGAAACAAAGAAACAAACGAACCAACGAACCAAAGAACAAACGAACCAACGAACCAACGAACCAACGAACCAACGACCCAACGAACAAACGAACAAACGAACAAACGAACAAACGAACCAACGAACCAACGAACCAACGAACCAACGAAACAACGAACCAACGAACCAACGAACCAACGAACCAACGAAACAACGAACCAACGAACCAACGAACCAACGAACCAACGAACCAACGAACCAGCGAACAAACGAACAAACGAACCAACGAAGAAACGAACAAACGAACAAAGAAAGAAAGAAACAAAGAAACAAACGAACCAACGAACCAACGAACCAACGAACCAACGAACAACGAACCAACGAACCAACGAACCAGCGAACAAACGAACAAACGAACAAACAAACAAACGAACAAACGAACAAACGAAAAACGAACCAACGGATCAACGAACCAACGAACCAACGAACCAAAGAACCAACGAACCAACGAACCAACGAACCAACGAACCAACGAACCAAAGAAAGAAAGAAACAAAGAAACAAACGAACCAACGAACCAACGAACCAACGAACCAACGAACCAACGAACCAACGAACCAACGAACCAACGAACCAACGAACCAACGAACCAACGAACCAACGCACCAACGAACCAACGAACAACGAACCAACGAACCAACGAACCAACGAACCAACGAACCAACGAACCAACGAACCAACGAACCAACGAACCAACGAACCAGCGAACAAACGAACAATCGAACCAACGAACCAACGCACCAACGAACCAACGAACCAAACGAACCAACGAACCAACGAACCAACGAACCAACGAACCAACGAACCAACGAACCAACGAACCAACGAACCAACGAACCAACGAACCAACGAACCAAGGAACCAACGAACCAACGAACCAACGAACCAACGAACCAACGAACAAACGAACAAACGAACAAAGAAAGAATGAAACAAAGAAACAAACGAACCAACGAACCAACGAACCAAGGAACCAACGAACCAACGAACCAACGAACCAACGAACCAACGAACCAACGAACCAACGAACCAACGAACCAGCGAACAAACGAACAATCGAACCAACGAACAAACGAACAAACGAACAAAGAAAGAAAGAAACAAAGAAACAAACGAACCAACGAACCAACGAAACAACGAACCAATGAACCAACGAACCAACGAACCAACGAACCAACGAACCAACGAACCAACGAACCAACGAACAAACGAACAAAGAAAGAAAGAAACAAAGAATCAAACGAACCAACGAACCAACGAACAAACGAACAAAGAAAGAAAGAAACAAAGAAACAAACGAACCAACGAACCAAAGAACAAACGAACCAACGAACCAACGAACCAACGAACCAACGACCCAACGAACAAACGAACAAACGAACAAACGAACAAACGAACCAACGAACCAACGAACCAACGAACCAACGAAACAACGAACCAACGAACCAACGAACCAACGAAACAACGAACCAACGAACCAACGAACCAACGAACCAACGAACCAACGAACCAGCGAACAAACGAACAAACGAACCAACGAAGAAACGAACAAACGAACAAAGAAAGAAAGAAACAAAGAAACAAACGAACCAACGAACCAACGAACAACCCAACGAACCAACGAACCAACGAACCAACGAACCAACGAACCAACGAACCAACGAACCAACGAACCAGCGAACAAACGAACAAACGAACAAACGAACCAATCGAACAAACGAACAAACGAACCAACGGATCAACGAACCAACGAACCAACGAACCAAAGAACCAACGAACCAACGAACCAACGAACCAACGAACCAACGAACAAAGAAAGAAAGAAACAAAGAAACAAACGAACCAACGAACCAACGAACCAACGAACCAACGAACCAACGAACCAACGAACCAACGAACCAACGAACCAACGAACCAACGAACCAACGCACCAACGAACCAACGAACCAACGAACCAACGAACCAACGAACCAACGAACCAACGAACCAACGAACCAACGAACCAACGAACCAACGAACCAACGAACCAGCGAACAAACGAACAATCGAACCAACGAACAAACGAACAAACGAACAAAGAAAGAAACAAAGAAACAAACGAACCAACGAACCAACGAAACAACGAACAACGAACCAACGAACCAACGAACCAACGAACCAACGAACCAACGAACCAACGAACCAACGAACCAACGAACCAACGAACCAACGAACCAACGAACCAACGAACCAACGAACCAACGAACCAACGAACCAACGAACCAACGAACCAACGAACCAACGAACCAACGAACCAACGAACCAACGAACCAACGAACACGAACCAACGAACCAACGAACCAACGAACCAGCGAACAAACGAACAATCGAACCAACGAACAAACGAACAAACGAACAAACGAACAAAGAAAGAAAGAAACAAAGAAACAAACGAACCAACGAACCAACGAAACAACGAACCAACGAACCAACGAACCAACGAACCAACGAACCAACGATCCAACGAACCAACGACCCAACGAACCAACGAACCAACGAACCAACGACCCAACGAACCAACGAACCAACGAACCAACGAACCAACGAACCAACGAACCAACGAACCAAAGAACCAACGAACCAACGAACCAACGAACCAACGAACCAACGAACCAACGAACCAACGAACAAAGAAAGAAAGAAACAAAGAAACAAACGAACCAACGAACCAACGAACCAACGAACCAACGAACCAACGAACCAACGAACCAACGAACCAACGAACCAACGAACCAACGAACCAACGCACCAACGAACCAACGAACCAACGAACCAACGAACCAACGAACCAACGAACCAACGAACCAACGAACCAACGAACCAACGAACCAACGAACCAACGAACCAGCGAACAAACGAACAATCGAACCAACGAACAAACGAACAAACGAACAAAGAAAGAAACAAAGAAACAAACGAACCAACGAACCAACGAAACAACGAACCAACGAACCAACGAACCAACGAACCAACGAACCAACGAACCAACGAACCAACGAACCAACGGACCAACGAACCAACGAACCAACGAACCAACGAACCAACGAACCAACGAACCAACGAACCAACGAACCAACGAACCAACGAACCAACGAACCAACGAACCAACGAACCAACGAACCAACGAACCAACGAACCAACGAACCAACGAACCAACGAACCAACGAACCAACGAACCAACGAACCAACGAACCAACGAACCAACGAACCAGCGAACAAACGAACAATCGAACCAACGAACAAACGAACAAACGAACAAACGAACAAAGAAAGAAAGAAACAAAGAAACAAACGAACCAACGAACCAACGAAACAACGAACCAACGAACCAACGAACCAACGAACCAACGAACCAACGATCCAACGAACCAACGACCCAACGAACCAACGAACCAACGAACCAACGACCCAACGAACCAACGAACCAACGAACCAACGAACCAACGAACCAACGAACCAACGAACCAAAGAACCAACGAACCAACGAACCAACGAACCAACGAACCAACGAACCAACGAACCAACGAACCAACGAACCAACGAACCAACGAACCAACGAACCAACGAACCAACGAACCAACGAACCAACGAACCAACGAACCAACGAACCAACGAACCAACGAACCAACGAACCAACGAACCAACGAACCAACGAAACAACGAACCAACGAACCAACGAACCAACGAACCAATGAAACAACGAACCAACGAACAACGAACCAACGAACCAACGAACCAACGAACCAGCGAACAAACGAACAAACGAACAAACGAACCAACGAAGAAACGAACAAACGAACAAAAAAAGAATGAAACAAAGAAACAAACGAACCAACGAACCAACGAACCAACGAACCAACGAACCAACGAACCAACGAACCAACGAAACAACGAACCAACGAACCAACGAACCAACGAACCAACGAACCAACGAACCAACGAACCAACGAACCAACGAACCAACGAACCAACGAACCAACGAACCAACGAACCAACGAACCAACGAACCAACGAACCAACGAACCAACGAACCAACGAACCAACGAACCAACGAACCAACGAACCAACGAACCAACGAACCAACGAACCAACGAACCAACGAACCAACGAACCAACGAACCAACGAACCAACGAACCAACGAACCAACGAACCAACGAACCAACGAACAACGAAACAACGAACCAACGAACCAACGAACCAACGAACCAACGAACCAACGAACCAACGAACCAACGAACCAACGAACCAACGAACCAACGAACCAAGCGAACAAACGAACAAACGAACCAACGAACCAACGAACCAACGAACCAACGAACCAACGAACCAACGAACCAACGAACCAACGAACCAACGAACCAACGAACCAACGAACCAACGAACCAACGAACCAACGAACCAACGAACCAACGAACCAACGAACCAACGAACCAACGAACCAACGAAACAACGAACCAACGAACCAACGAACCCACGAACCAACGAACCAACGAACAGCGAACAAACGAACAAACGAACAAAGAAAGAAAGAAACAAAGAAACAAACGAACCAACGAACCAACGAACCAACGAACCAACGAACCAACGAACCAACGAACCAACGAACCAACGAACCAACGAACCAACGAACCAACGAACCAAACGAACCAACGAACACAAACGAACCAACGAACCAACGAACCAACGAACCAACGAACCAACGAACCAACGAACCAACGAACCAACGAACCAACGAACCAACGAACCAACGAACCAACGAACCAACGAACCAACGAACCAACGAACCAACGAAACAACGAACCAACGAACCAACGAACCAACGAACCAACGAACCAACGAACCAACGAACCAACGAACCAACGAACCAACGAACCAACGAACCAACGAACCAACGAACCAACGAACCAACGAACCAACGACACAACGAACAAACGAACAAACGAACAAACGAACAAACGAACAAACGAACAAAGAAAGAAAGAAACAAAGAAACAAACGAACCAACGAACCAACGAACCAACGAACCAACGAACCAACGAACCAACGAACCAACGAACCAACGAACCAACGAACCAACGAACCAACGAACCAACGAACCAACGAACCAACGAACCAACGAACCAACGAACCAACGAACCAACGAACCAACGAACCAACGAACCAACGAACCAACGAACCAACGAACCAACGAACCAACGAACCAACGAACCAACGAACCAACGAACCAACGAAACAACGAACCAACGAACCAACGAACCAACGAACCAACGAAACAACGAACCAACGAACCAACGAACCAACGAACCAACGAACCAACGAACCAGCGAACAACGAACAAACGAACCAACGAACCAACGAACCAACGAACCAACGAACCAACGAACCAACGAACCAACGAACCAACGAACCAACGAACCAACGAACCAACGAACCAACGAACCAACGAACCAACGAACCAACGAAACAACGAACCAACGAACCAACGAACCAACGAACCAACGAACAACGAACCAACGAACCAACGAACCCACGAACCAACGAACCAACGAACCAGCGAACAAACGAACAAACGAACCAACGAAGAAACGAACAAACGAACAAAGAAAGAAAGAAACAAAGAACAAACGAACCAACGAACCAACGAACCAACGAACCAACGAACCAACGAACCAACGAACCAACGAACCAACGAACCAACGAACCAACGAACCAACGAACCAACGAACCAACGAACCAACGAACCAACGAACCAACGAACCAACGAACCAACGAACCAACGAACCAACGAACCAACGAACCAACGAACCAACGAACCAACGAACCAACGAACCAACGAACCAACGAACCAACGAACCAACGAACCAACGAAACAACGAACCACGAACCAACGAACCAACGAACCAACGAACCAACGAACCAACGAACCAACGAACCAACGAACCAACGAACCAACGAACCAACGAACCAACGAACCAACGAACCAACGAACCAACGAACCAACGACCCAACGAACAAACGAACAAACGAACAAACGAACAAACGAACAAACGAACAAAGAAAGAAAGAAACAAAGAAACAAACGAACCAACGAACCAACGAACCAACGAACCAA
>NW_027486218.1:0-25136 GCF_050908995.1 Andrena cerasifolii
ATTAATATCATAAAATTAATATTTCCTTCCTTACCGACAGTCTGTTGTACCACGCTACAGAGTAACACCTTCCTTACCGACAGTCTGTACCACCACGCTCCAGAGTAGCGCACCGTCACCCCGCGGTTCCTTCTCCTCCTCCTCGATGATACCCCCGCACCGTCACCCCGCGGTTCCTCCTCCTCCTCGATGATACCCCCCACCACTCCGCCATCTCTATGACGTCATCCGCCGCCAGCCCGCCGACAAAAAAACAAATTTTCAAATTTGAGTTTCAAGGTCATGATCATGACCTTGAAACTCAAATTTGAATTAGAATCCCCCTTGTCTTACTACTCACATTTATCTGTTCTTATCAGCTTAATATCTGATACACTCCCCATTGGGGAGTCAGAATATTAATCTGATTTTTGGAAACTGACGGAGCGTTGGTGCTTGCTCCACCTCCGTCGCGAGTCAGCCTGGCATTGCAGTGCCGCCAGGATTGGCTCAATTAGCCTATTAAAAAACATACATTCTGACTCCCCAGAACAGAGCCGTAAGCCCGGGAAGCGACCTTAGTCGTTGTGCGGAGGTTCCTCAGTCCGAGCGGTGAAAATTTCTAAGTCCCGCGAAAAGTGCCTCCGACCGCGTGCGCCGCTGCCAGGACTGGGATTGAAGCTCGACGAGCCCCGACAGTCACCGTCCGAGTAAGTCTTTTCCTTCTTCTATCTATCGCTTTCTCCCTCTAGGAGCGGTTCACTGGGTGACGTCACTCTCTCCGACGTCACGTAGGCGCACGGCACCTAGTCCCCCCAGCTGATCGTCGCGGACGGGTGAGCCCGCTCCCCCGCCCCGCGCCTCAGGTGGCACCTACAAACCCGCGCTTCTTCTCGCGACCTTTCTCAAAACAATTACCGGTTTACCGTTGGTTGTTTTCTGAAAGGTTTAAATTGCACGCGTGGATTTTCGCCGTTTCGCGAGTAATATCGCGGTGCGGTGCACCACGGTGCATGCGAGGGGGGTTCCTTCCTGTTCTCGTCGGAAAAATTCAAAGGAAGAGGTGTAATAATTGACCAAGATTCGCTGACGTTGGTTAGAAAACCCGTCATTTTTAACATCCGACGCACACCTCTTCCAGAGAGTTTCCCGACTCCTTCCTGCTTCTCTACCGCGGGTAGAACTTTTCTGCACAACTGATTCCCGCTTGGGAATCAGGCCTGGTTTTTTTATTCTAGTCTATTTTATTCTCTGACTCTCGCGATAGAGAGGCTTTCCTTTTCGCCTCCGCGTCCTTCTCTATCGCCCGCTTTCTCTCTCTCTGTCTCTACAGCTGTTCTTCCTTCGACACGTCTCTCTGTCTCCCACTCTACTGCTGTCCTTCTTTCTTACACGAGCTCGGTCGGGGACGGCCGAAGGGAACTTAGCCGGTGTTGCCTGCTAATATCTGTGATATTTTAGCCGTGATTTTTGTTGCTTGTCTGGTTGTGTATTTATTTATTTATTCATGTTGACGCTTTGTTTATTTATGCAGTTTTATTTATACATTTCTATTTATACATTTTTATTTATTCACTTTTACTTATAGATTTCTATTTATGCAGTTTTATATATACATTTTTATTTTAACGTTTCTATTTATACACTTTTATTTATACAGTTTTATATATACATTTTTATTTATACACTTTTATTTATACATTTCTACTTATACATTTCTATTTATACATTTTTATTCATTCACTTTTATTTATACATTTTTATTTATACAGTTTTATATATACATTTTTACTTTTACGTTTCTATTTATACATTTTTATATATACATTTTTATTTATACACTTTTACCTCTGCATTTTTAACCACTGACGTCACATATTTTATATTTTTACTATCAATCAGCATTTCAGCCGGGGAGCAACTCTAGTCACCTTTTTTCTTTTTCTATTTTATTTATACACCTGTTCGTCTCTTATTTATTTTATTTATACATTGTTGCGTGTCGTATATTTATTTACTTGGGTACTGTCTTTTTATTACTCTTGACCCGCGTTTAAGAGGCAAGAGGCAACACCGGTGCTCCAGCCTGGCCTGGTTTTACCTGATTTCACAGCGCCTACCCTATTCGATCTTATTGACTTTATTATATTTTTTTTTGTCTTGCGTTATTTTATCCGATTTTTATTCTATACATCTCGGCGACTGCCCGGATTCACAATCGCTAGAAATATCGTTCTCCGCTCTTATTACGTATTGTTATTTCTTTCGAACGCTTAGATTTCGCGCCGCTGTGCTGCTGCACCCTCATATTCATACTCATCAGCCATTCATCCGTTCATCTCATCCACTGCGCGCCCACGCACTCGGGAGACTTCCACCGTTGGTCCGGCGACATAACTACTCTAGTCATTTCTATATATTTTCTCTTTTTTTTTCTGCTTTTCAATTTTCTTTTCTCCCTCTTTTCTTTTTCCGTTTCAAATGACTTCGCCGGTTCCAACGATGGAAGTTGCCGTCGAACTACCGGCCACGGACGGCTTAACGTGTCCCGAGTGCTTTAGCAAAAAGTCGTCGAAAAGCAACTCGTTTCGGTACAGGGGGTACGTGGAGTTCGCCCAGCACGTAAAACGGATTCACGTGGGGTGGACGTTAAAACCTACCTGTCGGTACTGCGGCCACGTGGGAAAGGGTAAATACCCTATAAAGGACGTTAACGCCCACGTGGCCAAATTCCACCCCGCGACCGCGAGTGCTGGGACTGCTCCGCGTGCGCCCTGTACTGAAAGGGCGCGCAGATCTGGCAGCGGCGCAAGCGGCGGAGGCGACCCCCTACAGAACCACCCTTCAGGATCGGGGGCTGCGACGGTCTCCCCCGCGCTGCGCACGACAACCCATCCCGTGCGCCGAAAAACCACCCCCCCAATCCCCCGCAAAACTACCCCCCCCCCGCACCCCGGAAATTGACCCCCAACGCGACCACGACGGCAGTGGCCAAGAGATCGTCAACGGAGAGGGCCTCCGTCGCGCCAAGACCACCCCCGCCTACCACCAAGACCACGAGGGTCACCGCCGCTGCCGCCCCTAGTACCCTTCGCTCGAAGGGGGCTGCTGCTGCACCAACATCAGCCCGTCCACCACCTCGCACCACTACCACCAAGGCGATTGGGGCTGCCATCACCACCGCCCGCTGCTGCTCTCCCCCTACCACCCAGCGGAGGCTGCAGCAAGGAATCAGGGGCCCTCCACCACCATCTCGAGGGGGAGTTCATCGACGTCCGGCCATAATTCCACCAGGGGAAGTTTGGAGAAGCAGCCCGCGAAGAAAAGGTCGCTGGGCACTCCACCGAGCCCAGTGACCCGAAGACTGACGAGGTCCTCCAGTCTGCCCCCCGAGGTCCACAGTGGTCCCAGGGCCCCCCACCACCTCCTCCACCACCATCAAGAGGGGGGTGGGGCACCCGAAGAAGGAAACGGCATCGCTGGCGGGCCATGGGGCCATCACCACGTCCAGCAAGAGGGGGCCGGGTCGGCCTAGGGAAGACCCCGACCCCCGTGGAGCCCGCGGGGGCACCGACTCACCCTCCGGACCTTCAACATCGGCCAGCTCCATCGGGCAAGTCCGGGAGGATAGGACCTCCACAAAAAGGGCGGCCTCGACTTCCCAAATTGGCCGGCGACTCCCCGGCCACGGACGAGCTGCGCTGTCCTGACCCCCCCGGCTGTCGTGACGTCATCGACCGGGGCCCTTAAACCACGAGCACTGTCACGACGACGTTCTCGTGGTGGCCCCGTCATGACGTCATGTATCTACACGGGGCCACGGTCAGGGTCGTCACGGCGCAGCCTCTCGTCTTCCGGCTCTGGTTCCCATTGAGGATGAGGGAGGGCCTGGAGGTCCCCCAAAAGGCCATCACCCCCACCAGGACGGAGGATCCATGGGAGGCGGCCCCAAGAAGGAAGTGGACGAGACGACGGATCGCCTCGGGCAGCGGTTCCTCGGAGAGCGAGGAGGAGGGGGTGACAGCGGCAAGAGTTTTCGAAGGACGCGGGGCGAGGGAGGATGGGGTCTTCAGGCCACCGACACCGGCGCCTTTGCCACCACCGCTGCCACTGCCGTCCCCAAGAAGTCCACCGCCCCTACCCCCACCCACGCCCTCAACAATAGGTCGCGTTCACCGTCGCAGCCGCTACCTGAGCCCCATACTACCGCGGCGGGCGATCGCCGTGGGTGCCCGCTGGCGGCCGCGGTCGTTGCGTCGGCGGGAGCCCGGGTTTCTGCTCCTCGGGCGCGTTCTCGACGTGGACAGCCCCGGGGCTGTCCAAATCCCGTACCACTCCCTACCCCCATAATGGTCGTGGACACGAACCTGCCCTCTCTCCCCCCCGCGACATCTAACCCTCCCTGGCGTCCTGGGCGCGATGCGAGACGGGCCGAAGCGGAATTACGCAAGGCCCTTATCTCACGCGCCGAGGGTGTCGAGACGATCGAGACTTTGGAGGGGTTGGCCGAAGACCTGACCACCTACCTCCGGTCCCGATCGGCTAAGGGGAGGGTGGGGCAACCGCCCCGCACCGCCAGCATGGTCGTCTAGGGCCCCGAAGTGCAGGGCCCGGAGGACCATGTGAAGAAAGCCACGAGGCTGCAGCGCTGTACAGGGGGATCGTCGCCGAGCGATGGAGGAGGTGCCTGACGGGTCCTTCTCCTCACTGCCAAGTCAGTGCGGGGGAGGTCGGCCAGTATTTCCAGAACATGTACTCGGCGACGGCCCCCCTGTGGGCGAGCCCTATGTGTGGCCGGAGTGGCCCTACGACGAGGAGGGTGAGCTACGGGATGCACTGGTGAGGCCTTCTTGGAGTCCGGAGGTGGAGGCCCGTCTGAGACGGACGCATAAAAGTGCGCCCGGTCCGGACGGGGTCACCTACGATGAGCTCGGGAAGGCTGATCCAGGGTGCTCCGTGCTTGCCTGTTTAACGCCTGCCTTCGGACGGAGGCCATTCCGAAGTCGTGGAAGTCCTCCATAACGGTACTTACGTACAAGAAGGGGGACCGAAGCGACCTTTCTAATTGGCGTCCGCTCGCGCTCGGCGATACGGTTGCCAAGCTGTTCGCCGCGGTGCTCGCGGACAGGTTGATGGATTTCGCGGTTAAGGGAAAGCGGCTGAGTCACCCTCAGAAGGGCTTCCTGAGGCATGAGGGGTGCCATGAGCACAACTTCATGCTTCAGGAAGTCCTTGAGGACAGCCGGAGAGAGGGTCGACAAGCCGTGGTGGCGTGGCTGGATCTAACCAACGCGTTCGGTTCGATTCCCCACGCCACCCTGTTCGATGCCTTTGAGGGTGTCAAATTACCCCTCAACATCCAGAAGATCATGCTCTCCATGAACACTGGATGCACGACCAAGGTCCGTACCTCCCAGGGCTTTACTGAAAACATCCCCATGCTGGCTGGGGTCAAGCAGGGTTGTCCGTGTAGTCCGATGACCTTCAACCTGGCGATCGAGCGAGTGATTCGATCCGTCGAGTCACTACCGATAGGCTATAGGTTGGGGGAGGACTTGCACCGTGCGTTTGCCTACGCAGACGACATTGGTCTTGTGGCGGCCTCACCAGCGGAGATGCAGTCCCTCCTCGACGGGATCCAGAGGGCGGCGGCTGCGGCGGGGTTGAAATTCAACCCCAAGAAGTGCGCTACCGTTCACCTTCGGGGGAAGGGTAGCGCACAGAAATCGCAGCCAACCGTCTTCGTTCTCGACGGTGAGGAGCTGAAAGCCTTGGGAGAGGGTGAGGCTTACGAGTACCTGGGAATCCCGGTTGGTTCCCGGGTAAGCCAAACCCCTACCGCCACCATCATCCGGATGATGGAAGATGCGAATGCCATCGACTCATCGCTCCTCGCCCCGTGGCAGAAGATGGACGCCCTTAGGGTGTTCATCCTGCCGCGGCTGGATCACATCTTGAGGAGCGGTGCAGTCGAAAAAACTCCACTCAAGGCGTTTGACAAACTAGTCAAGCGCCTGGTCAAGGGCTGGATGAATCTCCCCCAGCGAGCCAGTGCGGAGGTAGTTTACCTCCCCACTTGATGGGGTGGAGCCGGGCTCATCCCGATGGCGGACCTGGCCGACGTGCTCACGATCGCGCATGCCTTCAGGCTACTATCCTGTAAGGACGGCGGGATCGCTGAGCGGGCCAGGACCTCGCTGAGGAATGCAGTCCGGAGACGTACATCCGTCCAGCCCACGCAGGAGCAGGTCGCCGCATTCCTCTCGGGTTCGCTCGAGGGACCCTTTGCGTGCGACCTCCAGGGTGACCCTGGCCTGTGGACCCGGGTGCGTGTGGCTTCGCGTCGCCAGGTCAAACGCCTACACCTGGCATGGCGGTACGACCCCCTGACTAAGGAGATTCTTTTGGAATGCCGAGGCTCAGAGGGTCGACGGACCATAATCCCTCCGGGCGCAAGTTCTCAGGTGATTCGTCGCTTGAGAATTGCGGTACAAGAGAGCTACTTGTGCTCTCTCCTGGCAAAACCGGATCAAGGAAAGGTTTTCCAGGTGTCGTCGCGGTCGGGAGTCAGCAATGCCTTCCTCCGCGATGGCAGGTACGCCCGGTTCGCCGAGTGGCGCTTCATTCATCGCGCGCGCCTCGATGTCCTGCCCCTTAACGGGGCGCGACGCTGGGGCGCGGGCGACAAGCGCTGCAGGCGGTGCGGTTACCCGAGTGAGACCCTACCTCACGTAATCTGTCACTGTCTGCTGCACTCGGCCGCTCTGCAGCTTCGTCACGACGCGGTCGTGGCGCGGGTGGCGAAAGCATGCAGAGCGAAGGGAGACATCCGTATTAACCAAAGGGTGGAGGGAGCCAACGGCGATCTAGCGGCTCTCAGACCGGACATTGTTGTCCGGGATGAGGCGGCGAAACGCGTCCACATCATCGATGTCACCGTCGCGCGTTTGAGAACCAGCGCAAGGCCATGGAGGATGCTCGACGATCGAAGATCGTCAAGTATACCCCGCTTGCAGCTGCATTGCACGCGTCGGGGTATTCGGTGGATGTGGATGCGATCGTCGTGGGCGCCCTTGGTACATGGGACCAGGGCAATGAGCCGGTTCTTAAGCGACTCGGTGTTTCGCCGCACTACGCGTCGTTGATGCGCCGGCTCATTGTCACAGAAACCATAAGATGGTCCCGGGACATATATGTCGAGCACGTGTCGGGGGTGCGGCAATACCGGGCCCCGCTCGGCGCTCCCGCCGCTGTGCCGCGGGTGGGCTCCCCTGCCGATTGCTCCTTGCCTCGGCTACTCCCCGGTCAACCTACAACTTGAGCCTCACTCTATAGGATCGGGAGTAAGGGTGGCACCTGCGGAAAAAGGGGGCGCCTCACACGATTCTAGTTCATCTAGTCCCGCTTTTCCCCCTACCTCACCTTTACTGTCCCTCCACTCCTCCTACATTCTTTCGCCTAAACCTTCTTTCCCCTTCCTTTTCCTCCTCTCTCTATTCACCCTCTGTTCTTTCTGCCCTCTTCTTCTATCGCTGCTCCCGTTACGCGTCTCTCCTTTCCTCCTCCTCTCTTTGTCTCATTGCCTCTGACCCTCCTCTCTTCTTTTTCTCTGTCTTTGTCATCTGCCTTTTTCTCTCCTCCTCTTTCTCCTTTCTTGCCCTCCAGTAGAAGAGCTGCTTAATGCGGCTAGTTTAAGAGCGGAGTATCGCCAGGGCAGTTTCGCCGAGATTGACGCCAATTGTATATTGTGAGCCCCAAAAGTTGGGAAAAAACCATACATTGTTTAAGCATTATCCGACAATCCAGATATGTACCAGGTGCTTAAAACATTGTTTGAATAAACGCACATTTATCTGTTCTTATCAGCTTAATATCTGATACACTCCCCATTGGGGAGTCAGAATATTAATCTGATTTTTGGAAACTGACGGAGCGTTGGTGGTAACATGGAATTCCAGGTCAAAATTTGGGTATTGCAGGATAGGTTCTTTCTGTAGTGCTAATCTTAAGTGGTCAAAAGCCGTTTTCTGGGACGGTCCCCACTCAAATATTGTGTCTTTCCTCAATAGTTGGGTCAGCGGACGAGCTATTTTAGAAAAGTCTGGGATGAATTTCCTATAATATCCAGTTAAACCAAGGAATTGTTTGATTCCTTTCGGTGTATTTGGTGCCGGATAGTTTCGGACGGCTTCAATTTTCCCTGGATCAGGTTTTACCCCTTGCTCGGTGATTATGTGACCCAAATATGCGACTTCTTTGTGTAGAAATTTACATTTCGAAGGCTGAAGTTTAAGATTTGCCTCTCTTAGGCGTTGAGCAAGTTTTTTAAATTTTATTAAATGTTCTGTAAGGGAACTCGCGTAAAGGACAATATCGTCCAGATATACGAACATTTCTGTGCCTTGGAGTCCCGTGAGCGTGTGATCCATTAAACGTTGGAAGGTAGCTGGTGCATTACAAAGTCCAAATGGCATTCTAACAAACTCATAATGTCCATGAGGTGTAGAAAAGGCCGTTTTAGGTGCATCTTCCGGTTTCATAGGGATTTGGTGAAATCCAGAAGCTAGATCAAATACGGAGAAGTATTTTGCTCCTCCTAATTGGTCTAATATTTCATTAATATTTGGGAGTGGGTATGCGTCAGGGATGGTTTTTTCGTTTAAATCTCTGAAGTCAATTACCATTCTCCACAAGAGTTCCCCATTGGGTCCTGGTTTTTTAGAAACAATCCAGATAGGTGAATTGTAGGGCGACAAAGACGGCTTAATAATGTCGTTTGCAAGTAAATTTTTCACTTGTTTTTCTATTTCCTTCTTATGTACAGGAGGGAAGCGATATTGTTTAGTATTTACTGGCACTGGGTCCATTGTCTGGATCCCATGCTGGATAGCGTTTGTGTGGCCTAACTTCTCATCTGGTAGATGGAAGAGGTCGTGGTATTTGTATAAAATTCTTTGGACATGGAGTTTTTCTTCCGGATTCATATGTTCCGTAGAAATTAATTTGAACACTTGTTCCATTCTCGTTGCGGTTTGTTCAGAAATTATTGGTATTTCCTCACCCGACGCCATAGTAAGAGACTCCTGGAATTCTAGGGGAAGGTTTGTTTCGGCATAATGCCCTGGGGATGAGAGCGAGTGTACCTTCGCGGGTACCTCTGAATGATGGATCAGCGGATCCTGGGGAAAGAGGGGCTTGATTTTTGTTAGGATAGGAGTGACGCGTTTAGGCGTCTTAGTCTCTTTCGGTCGTCTTTGTTTGGGTTCCGGAATTATAATTTCGAATTCTTCCAATTCAACGGTAGGTACTGTGATTGTTGTGTCCATTTCATTAGAATTTATTATTTGTAGGTACGCTTTGGCGTCCTTATTACGGACGAGGGCATTACCTGCATGCATACCAGTGCCTAAATCTAATTTAGGTAAATATCCTTCATTTACTTCTGAATTAGATATATTTACAAAACAAACCGTTTTTGATCTGGCGGGTAATACGAGTTTGTTTCTATTTACAAACGGAATAGAGTTTCCCTTGAGCTCCAACTGTTTCTTTGAATAGTGAATTGAAGCACTTTGTTTTATAAAGAATTCAGTTCCGAGTATTCCGTGTGGTTTGATTGGGAAGTCATTTTCAACTACATGAAACGTGACGTCGTTGCCCAATAGAGTTACGGTTACTGTTCCAACGGTGTAGACGAGGTCTTTAGCGATGCCTCTTAATTGCACCTGTTGGTTGGTATTTATATCTTGAGGTTGTCTTATTGTGTGAATTTTTAAGAGATTGACTTCGGAGCCGGTGTCAATCATTAATTCTGGGGCCAGTACTAAATCTGGTGATTGGATAACTACGGACGGGGCCTCTTTGACGGCATTCACCCATGCGGTAGCGATTCTAGTTTTGTTATTTCGGAATCCGTTGGTATCGTTATCGGACGCGTTGCTGTTTGGCCCATTCCACGGTACGCGTCCGCTGTTGACCGTAGGGGCAAATCGTTTCCCGATTCTCGTTCCTGGGAGGTTCCAGGGTTTCCCTCATTGCGATTGAATATTCTCTTCCTACATTCTGAGATTAAATGTCCAGGCTTTTTGCAGTATGCACAGATACGCAATTCCGTAGGTCTTGAGGGAGGAGGTCGGGTTTTGTTCCAGTAAGGGGGCAAAGGGTTGGATGCCTGATTGTTATATCCTGCAGCGCGATTTGGAGGATACTTCTCGAAAGGTTGCGGAGCGGTATTTTGATTACTTCTGCAGGTCCGCGCATCGTGTCCTGTTTTATTACAGATTTGGCACGTTAATTTTGGAGCTTTTTGTTCGGAAAACCTCTGGCGGTCCCTTTCGATTTTCTTGTCCACGAGTATAGCTAATTCAAAAGCTTCATCGAGCGTTTCGAAATTATTTTGAAGAAATCTTGTACGTATATGTGGAGGAAGACCATCCACGAACGAGTCTAACGTCAAACGATCTAGATCTTCGGGGTGATTTCGTGCGAAGTCGCGATAATATTCCCAGTCCTCTTCCAAAATAGCGAATCGGAGATCTTTGACGCGTGAAATATATTCCAACATGTGCTCGTTGGTTCCTTTAATGACGTTGGCGAGTTCTCCACGATAGTGGTCCGATGTTTTCGCAGGGGAGAAGGTACGTTTAAGTTGTTTTATCAAATCATTTACGGAGTCGAAGACCCGATCCTCAACTGCCAAGTACGCATGGTCTTGCAGTTTATTTGTCAATAACCTCGCTAGCTGAGGTTCAGCATGCGAGGGAACCAGAGCCTTAGCCCTATTGCAGGCTCTCGCGAATTGTAAAATGGACATATTGTGCCCGTTAAATTTTGGAACTGTTTCCACGGCGTCCTTTAGTTTGATCTGGGGTGATGGACCCTGGTCCGGAACATTATTATTATTCAATGCCTCTGGAGTTTTATCGAAGTTTAACAACGGTTTTCTATCAAAACGGGAGGAACCCGGTGTGGCAAAATTATTCGCGATTTGCGGGGGTGCAAGAAGTTTCTTCATCATTGCCTCGATATTGTGTATTTTATCGGAGAGACCTTCAAATGTGGGTTCGGATGGTCCGGTGCCTACGCCCGAATGTGTTTTAGTTTCTGGGTTTACAGCGAATCTCGTATGCAAATTGTCGATCTCGGCTCGTTTTTCACGTAATATTTGCAGTTTTTCCATTACTTCGGTGGTCGCGATTTCTATAGCACTTTTGCAAGGCCCCGCGTCTTGGTCTATCACGCAGGGGTCGTCGATATCGCCGTGTTCGGACATTTTGAGTTTAGAAAGGTCTGTTATTTTAGGGTGGTTTAGGAGATTTCCTATTTTGAACGTCCAGCAGTAGCTATTCAAAATCTATGGTATTCTCTACCCGGATAGTTATTGTCAAATTTGTTATAATTTGTCCTTATTTCGCGGCTATGCTCGGTGCACGCGGCATGACTATTAATAGGCCGTAGTTCAAACAAAAGGTTTTTGCAACGGGAGCATTCGGGGAATGTATCGTTAGGTTGGTGGTAGTGCACTTGGTATATCTCATCTACCTCCACCGGATTTGAATTAAAACAGTTCAGGCAAATTTTCTTGCCTTCCGTGGTCGTTGCAACGCCTCCAGAAACACAAATCGATTTATTCGAGTCTGACAATACGGCCCGTAGTCTACGGCTTGGTAAATATAGCGCGTTTCGAATTTGACGGGTATCGCTCATGTTAAATATCGATTTTAATTTCTATTCAAAAGAAAATACCATTCGGTGCACTTAACACAGTTAGTTGCGGGACGTGTTTGTAACAAGACCGTGTCGCACCGAGGGCAATTAGGGAATGTGTAAGGCGTTTGATAATAATGAATTCGATACGTTGTCACCGTATTCGATGGATCTTGTAGGGAACAATTTAAGCAAATTTCTTCGTCTTCGTTATTCGCTACTATGGTCCCGGAAACGCAGACCATCCACTGTATGGACGCCGACGAATTTTGTGATCGGCGGTCCCTATAGGCTGGTCTCCACGGACTAACGTATTCTGTGTACATACTTATTAGGCAATTGTGGGTACCGTTAGTTTGGGAATTTATTCCTATCAACAGTTGACGAATCCCACCGCTGTCACCAAAAAATATGTCACGTCCCGGGTGAGGTCTTTTGGGGACGTCGACAATGGGAGGAGGAAAAATCTCAGGCGACGAATATTAAATCCGCCACACTGAGGGTTTGAGAAGGACTCAGGCGACGAATACTAAATCCGCCACACTGAGGGTTTGAGAGGGACTCAGGCGACGAATATTAAATCCGCCACACTGAGGGGTTAGAGAGGACTCAGGCGACGAATATTAAATCCGCCACTCTAATCGACCAGGGAAGGCAAATGTGTATTTAGAGCACGCCCGTTACGGTACTTCGTATTTGTTTTGGTTTACGAAGTAGGATTTACTGTTGCATTAGTATAAAAGAAACCGCGTTTAGTTCTTCTATAGATTGCACGGCTCATGCAGCGGTGTGTTTATAAACACTGGGCACGCTCTCGCGAATCAGCTGATGCGGCAGCTTGATTTCGTAGGGAATCCTTATGATTCTGGGGTATACACAATAATTCGAGACGTGGTTAATAACAAAGCGGTTTACTAGCCTTGTTTATGCGTTTTAACAAAGCGTGGGAATTTGTTAGCGCAAAACATGTATATAAATTGTAATATGAAAATATGAATATGACATACAATAATAGAGAAAAATGATATAGCTATTAGCAATATATATAATGGTATACAAAATAATAGATGAATAGCAATAAGCTTTTTAATGCAATAAGCGTTATTAATATAAGGTAATATGAAAATATATAGAAAGTGTAAAAGAAAAGATATATATATATATATATATATATATATATATATATATGTAGTTAATAGACGTTAATGATATGAATATACAGGGTGTCCCAAAAATGTCGGAGTTCCTTGAAAGGGGTGACTCAGGGGGTGATTTGAAACAACTTTTTCCTTAGCGAAAATATTGTCCGAAGCTTCGTTAACGAGATATTAACAAAAACCCCCGACCAATCAGAGCGCGCGCCTTCCGCCCGAGCTCCCGTTGTAGCGTTGGCTACGCGGCAGGCGGCTGCGCTTGTACTACGAAGGTATGAACAAGCAAGTCGGCATGCACCGAAGGAAACCGCGTTACACAATTTTATTTTAAAGCGAAATCTTAAATAATAATTGTTTGAAGTGAGAGGACAAGAAATACGCAAATTTCGTTTTCAAATAAGGCATAAACGAAAAGGTAATGTAACAAAAAATGTACGCCAATGATCATAATTCGTTATTGAGGTAAAAATCCGTAGTTTAATCACGGCTAACATAACTAAATTTAAAAAATAATATTAGGTGTATGAATAAATTCTTTCAGACTGGATTTACATAATCGGTATAAAGCAACCGAATTTCTATCGCAGTGATATTCGTAAGCTACCAGAAAAATGGCAAAAGATAATTAACAATAATGGAAATTATTTCGATGATTGAGTTGTTTTCATATTTTTTTAAATCAAACTTATTGAACTCTAAAATCGAACAGAATTTATTTCTACACCTAATAATCACTAATAAATTAAATAACACTCCCCCCTACGGGCATTCCTTTCCTTCCTTTCCTTCCTTTTCGGAAACCTGTGTCACTAAGTAGGTCACTGTGGCGATCCTGGTCATCGGTGGACGAAAAGATTTATGGTAGGGTTGCGCCGAGTGCACAGCTGATCTCAGGTACACGACATCATCCAAAGTTAAGAGTCGCAACGTCAAGTGCGTCCGCGTTAATGTACCGAATATTCACTTCACTGCACTCCTACTAACACTGATCACTTAATTTATTTTTCATGGAACGTGTTGTTCCTACGTTATAAAAATTTGTGGAAATGAATGAGAACTTGGCGTTCGGAACCGTGGGTATTCCTGCGCAAATTCTCACACTGCAGCACTTGCGTCCCCGTTGTTCGGGGGGTACTCTCAGAACCTCGAGTAATACTCTTGAGCAGAGAACATTTCTGGGACGAGATTGCTAGCTGACTGACAGGATTTTTTCCAAGCAACTTCCTCTACCCCCAAGTAGTTTCTCTCGTTCCATTATGAGTTAACTCCCACCAGAACAAGAGGCTTTAGGTAAAAAGAAGCCAGCACATTTTCGAAACACACGTTCTTTGCAGATGTGCAACGAACGACCCATCCTACACTTTCACATAAGTCCGCGTTCCGTCCTTTTACTGCCAATGTACCCGTTGCTTAGAGATAGACCGAAGAGAAGAGAAGCAGAAAGTCTTCGAGTTGCTATAATGAAGAAAAGGCATACCAATCCTGTTTCCGTTTTCCAAAACCTGAGTTCACGTCAGCTACGAGGCGGAACCAGCTAAGCCATAAATTACTCAAAACAAATCGTTCTCTACCGCCGACTCGCAGGACAATATGGTAATAAATCGTGACCCTGGCGAAATGCTATGGCCGACCAGCCTGATTAATTTTTAGGAACTAGCAATTAAAAAGTAATATCCAACATCAATACGCCTCGCGGAGAGATACGGGAAGAAAGGGGGTAACTCGTTTACTGCGCGTAGTCCCGCCTGCTTCGTGTTTCCTTCAAATTAAAGACAGATCCCTTATCTCTCGAGTATAAGCACGCGCTAGAATTACCAAACAAAAGCACGCGTTATCGTATTCCGTGCGAGAAAAGGTGGGCATGAATTCCGATTGGTTCTAACCTAACCAATCTGCCCTGCATCTCTCCCAAACGGCCACTGTTTTGAAGAGGCCTTCTTCTCAACCATGTTTCCTCCCCAAGGCCTACCAGTATAAACACGCGATTGAATTTCAAAACAAAAGCACGCGTCGACGTATTCCGTGCGAGAGAAGGTGGGCTTCGGGGAGGAGATATTGCTGTGAAGAGGGCCTCTTCAAGACAGTGGCCGCTTCAGAAGGATGCCGGGCCGATTGGTTAGATTAGGACCAATCGGACGCGTGCTTTTGTTTTGAAATTCGAGTGCGTATTTATACTGGTGGGCCTTGTGGAGGAGACATGGCTGTGAAGAAGGCCTCTTCAAAACAGTGGCCGTTTGGGAGGGATGCAGGGCAGATTTATTTAGGCTACGACCAATCGGACTTCATGCCCACCTTTTCTCGCACGAAATACGTCAACGCGTGCTTTTGTTTTGAAATTCGAGCGCGTCCTTATACTCGAGAGATAAGGGACCTGCCTTTAATTGGAAGGAAGGACGAAGCAGGTGGGACTACGCGCAGTCACCGAGTTACCCCCTTTCTTCCTGTGTCTATCCGCGAGACCTATTTAAAATTAATCAGGCTGGTCGGCCAAAGCATTTCGCCAGGGTCGCGGTTTATGACCGTATTGTCCTGCGAGTCGGCGGTAGAGAACGATTTGTTTTGGGTAATTTATGGCTTAGCTGGTTCCGCCTCGTAGCTGACGTGAGCTCAGGGTATTCGAAAACGGAAACAGGAATGGTATGCCTTTTCTTCTTTATAGCAAGTCGAAGACTTTCTGTTTCTCTTGTCTTCGGGCCCTTTCGAACCGAAACACGTGGTGTCTGCTGTCTATCTCGAAGCAACAGGTACATTGGCAGTAAAAGGACGGAACGCGGACTTATGTGAAAGTGTAGGATGGGTCGTTCGTTGCACATCTGCAAAGAACGTGTGTTTCGAAAATGTGCTGGCTTCTTTTTACCTAAAGCCTCTTGTTCTGGTGGGAGTTAACTCATAATGGAACGAGAGAAACTACTTGGAGGTAGAGGAAGTTGCTTGGGAAAAATCCTGTCAGTCAGCTAGCAATCTCGTCCCAGAAATGTTCTCCGCTGAAGAATTTTACGCCATGTTCTGGGTGTACGCTGGGATCAACGAGGACGCAAGTTCTACTGTGCGAGCGTTTGCACGGGAATACTCGCAAATCCAAACCCCCAGCGAGGATACGATTCGGCGTTTGGCGTCAAAATTATTCTCAACGGAGTCAATGATGCTGCAAGGCGTGCATAGACGCTGAGGGTGGTCACATCGAGCAACTGCTCAACTAACAGTAATCGGCCCCATTTTATAACGTAGGAACAACAGGTTCCATGAAAAGTAAATTAAGTGATCAGTGTTAGTGGCCGTGCAGTGAAGTGAATATTCCGTACATTAACCCGGACGCACTTGACGTTGTAATCCTTACCTTCGGGTGGTGTCGTATACCTGCGATCAGCTGAGCACTGGGCGCAACCCTACCATAAATCTTTTCGTCCACCGATGACCAGGATCGGCACAGTGACCTACTTAGTGACACAGGTTTCGGAAAAGGAAGGAAAGGAAGGAAAGGAATGCCCGTAGGGGTGTGTGTTATTTAAATTATTAGTGATTATTAGGTGTAGAAATAAATTCTGTTCGATTTTAGGGTTCAATAACAGTTTGATTTAAAAAAAAATAAAATAAGAACAACTCAATCATCGAAATAATTTCCATTATTGTTAATTAGCTTTTGCCAATTTTCTGGTAGCTTACGAATATCACTGCGATAGAAATTCGGTTGCTTTATACCGATTATGTAAATCCAGTCTGAAAGAATTTATTCATACACCTAATATTATTTTTTAAATTTAGTTATGTTAGCCGTGATTAAACTACGGATTTTTACCTCAATAACGAATTATGATCATTGGCGTACATTTTTTGTTACATTACCTTTTCGTTTATGCCTTATTTGAAAACGAAATTTGCGTATTTCTTGTCCTCTCACTTCAAACAATTATTATTTAAGATTTCGCTTTAAAATAAAATTGTGTAACGCGGTTTCCTTCGGTGCATGCCGACTTGCTTGTTCATACCTTCGTAGTACAAGCGCAGCCGCCTGCCGCGTAGCCAACGCCACAACGGGAGCTCGGGCGGAAGGCGCGCGCTCTGATTGGTCGGGGGTTTTTGTTAATATCTCGTTAACGAAGCTTCGGACAATATTTTCGCTAAGGAAAAAGTTGTTTCAAATCATCCCCTGAGTCACCCCTTTCAAGGAACTCCGACATTTTTGGGACACCCTGTATATATTAACGGTAATGAATTTGGTAGTATGGAGATGAACAATAAGATATAATAATAGTAATAAATGCTTACAGTAGATGCCGTTGAACACTGGCTTTAGCACTTTAATATTTGAATGAACAATGAGGTTGAAGATCTTTAACACCGTTTGATACTTTTGATGCTATTTCGGCAAAAGAATATCGATGAAAGAGGACGCGGTCTCGCAGGACCTCGTATTTATGTGTTTTCACAGGAATATTGCGGGGGTGACGCGCGGTAAAGACCTTGACACATTTCGGAATAAGACGCTGTATGACTTCCGGGGTTTTTATAAACGGTATGGCTATTAATAGCCATATTTTTGTCACGTACGCCAATTGCGTCGTAATTGGGTTACTGGGTTTTTTATAAACGGTATTTGGAGATACTCAACTCTTCGATTGGATTTCGGGTGTTTGATAGGAATAGGGGATAGATTGTTTGGACTTCATGAATCGTAAAGAGGGGATTGAGACTTGGTCTCTATTTAAGAGGGATTTTGTAATGAGGGACTTGTTTGAATTCGTTTTTAAAAGAATGATTCGTGCCTTGTAGGACGAATAGGCGAAGAGGGTTTTGAAACGACCATCTCGTGATGGGGACCACTAAGGTATATCAGCGAGGTGGAGGTTTGTATTGCTCATCTCGTGATGGGGATCTCTAAGATACATCATCGAGGTAGAGTTTTGTATCGATCATCATGTGTTGTTGACCACTAGGGTGCAACATTAAGGTGATCGGCGATTGAGGAGATGGGGCAGGAGTTGAGTTTCATAGAGTTTAGTGGAGTGATTTTGAGGTTTACTTGTGGAATTTGGAATAAGAGTGCGCGAAAAATCGTGGGACGTTACAAATGAATTAAAGAAAAAACTAAATAAACAAAAATTTAAAAAAAAAATTTTTAAAAATAAAAAAATTTTTTTTTTTAAAATTTCAAAGAAATTAAAAAAAAATTTTTTAGGAAATAATAATAATTTTAAAAAAATTTAAAATTAAAAAAAAAATTAAAAAATAAAAAAAATTGAAAAATTGAAAAATATAGAAAAATAAAGAAAATAAAAATAAATAAATGAATAAAAAAATAATAATAAATGAATTAAAGAAAAAATTAAATAAACACAAATTTAAAAAAATTAAAAATTATTTTAAGAAATTTAAAAACAAATTTTAAAAAAAATTTAAAAAAAATTTTAAAAAACTAAATGAGTTTTTTTGTAAAAATTTTTTAAAAAATTTTAAAAAATTTAAAAATTGAAGAAAAAAGAAAAAATTAAAAAATGATAATAAATAAATTTTAAAAAAATTTCAAAGAAATTAAAATTTTTTTTTAAAAATAATAATAATTTAAAAAAAAATAAATTTTTTTAAAAAAGTAAATAATTTAAAACAAAAATAAATCAGAAGAACAAAAAATTTAAAATAAAGAATATATACAAAAATTAAAAAAAAATAAAAAAAATTAAAAATCAACAAAAATATAAACAAATAAAAATAAAAAAATTTTAAATAAAAGTTTAAAAATTGAAAAAAAGATAAATTTAAAAATAATAATAATAATAAATGAATTAAAGGAAAATTAAATACAAATTGTTTTTTTAAAAATTCTTTTAAAAATTTAAAAAAAAATTAAAATAAAAAATATTTTAAAAAAGAAAAAAATTAATAAATAATTTTTAAAAAAAAATTTAAAGAAATTTTTTTAAAAAATTCTTTAAAGAATTTAAAAAAAAATTAAGATAAAAATATATAAAAAAATAAAAAAATAATAAATAATTTAAAAAAAAATTTTAATTTTTAAAAAAAAATGTTAAAAAATTAAAACAAAATTTAAATAAAAATTTTTTACAAAAATTTTAAAAAATTTAAAAAAAAATTTTAAAATTAAATTAAAAAAATATATAATAAAAATAAAAAAATAAAAAAATTATAAAATTTTTTTTTTAAAATATTAAAAAATTATTTTAAGAAATTTAAAAACAAATTTTAAAAAAATTAAAAAAAAATTAAAAAAAAAACAAATTTTTAAACAATTAAAAAAAAATTTAAGATATTTAAAAAATTTTTTTTTTACATTTTAAAAAAATTTTAAAGAAATTATTAAAAAAAATTAAAAAAATTAAAAAATTAAATTAAAAAAATAAAAAATAAAAATAAAAAATTATAAAAGAAGTAAATAAAAAGAAATTTTTTAAAAAATTAAAAATTAAAAAAATATAAAGATAAATAAGTAAATAAAATAATAATAATAAATGAATTAAAGAAAAAATTAAATAAACAACAATTTTTAAAAAAAATTTAAAAAATTATTTTAAGAAATTTAAAAACAAATTTTTAAAAATTTAAAAAAAAAATTTTAAAAATTTTTAAAAAAATTTTAAAAAAATTTTAAAAAAATTTCAAAAAATTAAAAAAATTAAAGAAAAAATTAAATAACCAAAAATTTTTTTAAAAAATTTTTTAAATTTTTTAAGAAAATTTAATGAATGTTTTAAAAAAAAATTTAAAAAATGAAAAAAAAAATTTTTAAAAATTTAAAAAATTAAAAAAATTTTTTTTAAAAATTTAAAAAAATAAAAAAAAATTAAAAAATTGAAAAATAAAGAAGAGATTGTGACGTCCCACTATTTTTCGCGCGGTCCTATTCCAAAAATCTATTATTAAACCTCAAAACCACTCCACCGAAGTCCCTGAAACTCAACTCTTACCCCGTCTCCTCAATCGTCGATCACCTTGATGTTGTACCTTAGCGGTCCCCAATACAAGATGATCGATACAAAACTCCACCTCGATGTTGTACCTTAGCGGTCCCCAACACGAGATAATCGTTACAAAATCCCTTCGCCTATTCGCCACATGAGGCACGAATCCTTCCCTTTAAAACGAATTCAAACAAGTCCATCGTTACAAAAACCCTCTTAAATCGAGACCACGTCTCAATCCCCTCTTTACGACTCATAGAGTCCAAGCCAATCTAACCCCTTTCCTATAAAACACCCGAAATCCATACGACGAGTTGAGTATCTCTTTTCGCAGTCATAAAAACCCCAGAAACCTAATTGCGACGTATATTTGGCGTACGTGACATAAATACGTCTATTAATAGACGTACCGTTTATAAAAACCCCGGAAGTCCTACTACGACTTATTTCTTAAATATGTCAAGGTCTTTACCGCGCGTACCCCCCGCAATACTCCTGTAAAATCTTATAAATACGAGGTCCTGATAGGCCAGAGCGATCATTTTTCTGTCACAAAAGTCATATTACGTTATATTACGAAAAGTTTATAATTGGATGATTCCAAAAGTGTTAAAATCAGTGCTCTACGGCAACTACCGTAAGAAATTATAATTATTAATATTGTTATTCATCTCCATACCATTGACTATTATTATTTTGTTTATCAAAGCTTATTGCGAACCTTCATTATTTTGTATTACTAACGTTTATTACCTACATATATATATTCTCATTAATGCTTTCTTTGTGTATATATATTTTTTGCATTACTATTCTTATTGTATTCCATGTTATATTGCATTCTAAAGCTTATTGCGATCATTTATATTTCATATTAGCAACGCTTATTGCTTCTATAATAACCTCATTTGCTTATACCTATGTACTTCATATTCATATTTTCATATTGTGATTAATTACTATCTATATCAATGTCATGTGCCAATGCTTAAAATCCCAAGCATTATTAATAAACTGCTTAGTTTTAAATCACGCTTTGAATTATTGTGTGCACCCTTTGGTTACAAAGATCCCAAACAAACAAGCTGCCGCAACAGCTGATTTCTGTTAGTGGACGCGAGACGCTTACTCTGTTTACAATCATACTATTGCATGAGCCGAATAATATAATGGTAAATCCAATTACCTAGCCAAAACTAAAATAAGACCTAACAAGTGTTTCCAGGGTGTGTATTCGCCTTTTAAAACCTTCCCTGGTCGATTAGAGTGACGGATTTAATATTCGCGCCTGATCCCCTTCAAAATCCTCAGAGTGCTGGATTATAGATTCGCGCCTGAATTCCTTCAAAATCCTCAGTGTGCTGGATTCAAGATTCGCGCCTGACGTTCCTCTCCTTCAAAACCCTCAGTGTGCTGGATTCAAGATTCGCGCCTGACGTTCCTCTCCTTCCAAACCCTCAGTGTGCTGGATTATAGATTCGCGCCTGAATTCCTTTCAAACCCTCAGTGTGACGGATTCAATATTCGCGCCTAAGTTTCTTCCAAACCCTCAGTGTGACGGATTTAATATTCGCGCCTGGTCTTCCCCCAAAAATCTCAGAGTGCTGGATTTTAGATTCGCGCCTGTCTTTCTCCTTTCCTAATGTCATCGTTCCCAAAAGACCTCACCCGGGACGTGACAAAACAATAATTTAAAAAAAATATATAAATTTTTTTTAAGAAATTTAAAAAAAAATTTAAAAAAATTTAAAAATAAATTTAAAATTTTTTTAAAAATTGAAAAAAAATTAAGAAAAATTTTTCAAAAAAACTACATAAATTTTTTTTTTAAATTTAGAATTTTTTTAAATAATAATAATTTTTAAAAAATTTAAAAATTAAAAAAAAATTTAAATAAATAAATAAATTTTTTTAAATTTAGAATTTTTTTAATATAATAATAATTTTTTTAAAAAATAAAAAATTTTAAAAGAATTTAAAAATTAAAAAAAAGAAAAATAAATAAATAAACAAAGTAATAATAATAAATGAATGAAAGAAAAATTGAATAAAAACAAATTTTTAAAACAATTACAAAATTTTTAAAATTGAAAAAAAATTAAGAAATAAATGAATTAAACAAAAAATTAAATTAACAACAATTTTAAGAAATTTAAAAAAAATATATATAAAATAATAATAATAAATGAATTAATGAAAAAATTAAATAAACAAAAATTTTATGAAAAATTAAAAAAAAAATTTAAAAAATATATAAAAAAATTAAGAAAAACATTTAAAAAAAACTAAATAAAAAAAAAATTTAAGAAAGTTTTTAAAAAATTTTAAAATAAGAAATAGGAACTAGAAACAAATTTTAAAAAAATTTAAAAGAATAAAAAAAAAAATAAAAATCTAAATTTAAAAAAAAAAATAAAAATATAAAAAAAATTTTAAAAAATAAATAAATAATTTTTTTTTTTAAAATATAGATTTTTTAAAATAATAATAAAAATGTAACAAATAAAATTAAAAAAATAGAAAAATTAAAAAAAAATAGAAAGATAAAAAAATTAAAAATATATAAATAAATAAAATAATAATAAATGAATTAAAGAAAAAATTAAATAAACAAAAATTTTAAGAAAAATTAAAAAAAAAATTTTAAGAAATTGAAAAAAAAATTTAAAAACAAAGTTTATAAAAAATTTAAAAAAAATTGTTTATAAAATATTTAAAATATGTTTTTAAAAAAAAGTTTAAAAAATTAAAAAAAAATAAAAAATTAAAAAATAAAGAAAAGATAAATAAATAAATAAAATAATAATAATTAATGAATTAAAGAAAAAATTAAATAAACAAAAATTTTTAAAAAAAATTTAAAAATGGAAATAAAATTAAGAAAAAATTAAAAAATAAATAAATAAATGAAGTTTTACAAAAAAAATTTTAAATTTTTTTTTAAATTTTTAAAAAATAACAAAAAAATAGGAAAATAAAAAATTAAAAATAAATAAATAAATAAAATTTTAATAATAATAAATGAATTAAAGAAAAAATTAAATATTTTTTTTAAATTAAAAAAAAATGAAAAATTGAAAAAAATTAAGAAAAAATTAAAAAAAATTAAATAAATAAAAATTAAAGAAATTTTAATAATTTTAAAAAAATATAAAAAAAAAATTTTAAAATATAAAAAAAATTAAAATTTTTTTTTAAAAATTTAAAAAAAAATTGGAAATTCTTTAAAAAGAATTAAAGTAAAAAAAAATAATAAATAAAAATAAAAAAAATAAATAAAAAATTTTAAAAAAGTTTTAAAAAAAATTTTAAATATATTTTTAAAAAATAATCAATAAAAATTAAATTTTTTAAAAAAAATTAATAATGTTTTTTTTTAAATTTAATAAATAAATAAAATTTAAAGGTAAATAAATAATTAAAATAATAATAATAAATGAATTAAAGAAAAAGTTATACAGGGTGTCCCACTAAGGAGTGGACAGCGCGATATCTCTTAAAGTTTAGTCGATAAAAATATAAAAAAAAAGGGAATTGCATGGTTCGAGGGGGCCCATTTATTAGCCCGAACGAATTTTGTTTTCGATTATTATTTTAAAAGATACGATGGTCAAGTTCGGTTTTTCAAATGGAACTATATTTTTTGAAGACCTGAGTTGATAGTGCGTTCCAAGACAAATTCAATAAGCTTTAATGTATACACTTTATTTCCACTGGTTTTTAAGATATTGCGCTTGCAAATTTACTGATTTTCACTGCAAGAAACCCCTCTGGAATGGCAAAAACCGGGGGCGGTCTTACTGGCGCCACGGGTGGCACTGCCTGTTGAAATAGATACTTACCTGCCAAAGGTCTACGCCAGAAATGGCAGGCCCAAAGGCTGGACAATTCTTTTCCGTCAGAAATGCTACTTAGGTAGGTACATCTGCGGTGTCGAGAAGCGCATCGTTACTTTTATTTCGCACTTGCTTCTACGCTCGGATGGCCGGTTCTTTTGGGAGGGATGCAAGTTGGATTGGTTAGGTTAGGAGGAGTGAAAGTTGCTAGACTAAATTTCAACCATAGGGAGCAGATTGTATCAGAACCAATCGGATTTGCATCCCTCACAAAAGAACCGGCCATCCGAGCGTAGAAGCAAGTGCGAAATAAAAATAACGATGCGCTTCTCGATACCGCAGATGTACCTACCTAAGTAGCATTTCTGACGGAAAAGAATTGTCCAGCCTTTGGGCCTGCCATTTCTGGCGTAGACCTTTGGCAGGTAAGTATCCATTTCAACAGGCAGTGCTACCCGTGGCGCCAGTAAGACCGCCCCCGGTTTTTGCCATTCCAGAGGGGTTTCTTGCAGTGAAAATCAGTAAATTAGCAAGCGCAATATCTTAAAAACCAGTGGAAATAAAGTGTATACATTAAAGCTTATTGAATTTGTCTTGGAACGCACTATCAACTCAGGTCTTCAAAAAAATAGTTCCATTTGAAAAACCGAACTTGACCATCGTATCTTTTAAAATAATAATCGAAAACAAAATTCGTTCGCGCTAATAAATGGGCCCCCTCGAACCATGCAATTCCCTATTTTTTTTATATTTTTATCGACAATACTTTAAGAGATATCGCGCTGTCACTCCTTAGTGGGACACCCTGTATAATCAAAAATTTAAAAAATAAAATAAATTTTTTTTAAAGAAATTTAAAAAAAAAGTTTTAAAAAATTTTAAAATAAATTTAAAAAAAATAAATAAAATTTTTTTCAATTTTTTTTTTTAAAAATTTAAAAAAAATAAAGAAGAAATAAATAAATAAAATAATAATAATAATAAATGAATTAATGAAAAAATTAAATTTACAAAAAGTTTAAAAAAAAATTAATATTTTTTTAAGGAATTTAAAAAAAATTTTTAAAAATTTTAAATTTAAAAAAAAATTTTTTAAATTTTAAATCAAAAAAGAAATTAAAAAAAATAAAATTTCTTTTTTAAATTTTTAAAAAAAAAATTTATTTAAATAAATACATAAAAAAATAAAAAATATATTAGAAATTTTTTTTTGAAAAATATTAAAAAAAATTAAGAAGTTTTTATAAAAAAACTAAATAATTTTTTTTGTTAAAATTTAGAATTTTTTAAAATAATAATAATTTTTTTAAAAAATAAAAATTAAAAAAAAATTAAAAATTGAAAAAAGAAAAACAAATAAAATAAATAAATAAACAAAGTAATAATAATAAATGAATGAAAGAACATATTAAATCAAAACAAATTTTTTAAACAATTAAAAAAAAATTTTAAAAATAAACGAAAATTTAAAGATAAATAAATAAATAAAATAATAATAATAAATGAATTAAAGAAAAATTAAATAAACAAAAAGTTTAAAAACATTT
>NW_027486219.1:0-25131 GCF_050908995.1 Andrena cerasifolii
AAATAAATAGAGGGGAAAAAAGGTAAATAAATAGAGAAAAGAAAGGAGGTAAATAAATAGAGAAAAATAGGTAAATAATTTAGAGAAAAAAATAGGCAAATAAATAGAGAAAAATAGGTAGTGAAGTAGAGAAAACAAAGTAGGTAAATAAATACAGAAAAAAGAGGTAAATAACTAGAGAAAAAATAGGTAAATAAATACAGAAAAAAGAGGTAAATAAATAGAGAAAAATAGGTAAATAAATTAGGGGAAAATAGGTAAATAAACAAAGGAGAATAGGTAAATAAGTAGAGAAAACAAAAGAGGTAAACAAATAGAGAAAAAATAGGAAAATAAATAGAGAAAAAATAGGTAAATTATCTGGAGAAAAAATCGGTGTATACATAGAGATATATAGCTAAATAATTCAAAGAAAAAAAGGTAAATAAAAAAATAGGTAAAGAAATTTGAGGAAAAAATAGGTAAATAAATGAGAAAGAAAATGGGTAAATAACTAGAGAAAAAATTGGTAAATAAATAGAGGAAAACACGAGGTAACTAAATAGAGAAAAATAGGTAAATAAATAGAGAAAAAATAGGTAAATAAAACAGGGAAAAATAGGTAAATAAACAGAGAAAAATAGGTAAATAAGTAGAGAAAACAAAAGAGGTAAACAAATAGAGAAAAAATAGGAAAATAAATAGAGAAAAAATAGGTAAATTATCTGGAGAAAAAATCGGTGTATACATAGAGATATATAGCTAAATAATTCAAAGAAAAAAAGGTAAATAAAAAAATAGGTAAAGAAATTTGAGGAAAAAATAGGTAAATAAATGAGAAAGAAAATGGGTAAATAACTAGAGAAAAAATTGGTAAATAAATAGAGGATAAGAAGAGGTAACTAAATAGAGAACAAAACGTAAATAAATAGAGAAAAAATAGGTAAATAAAATAGGGAAAAATAGGTAATGAAGTAGAGAAAACAAAGTAGGTAAATAAATACAGAAAAAAGAGGTAAATAAACTAGAGAAAAAATAGGTGTATAAATAGAGAAAAATAGCTAATTAAAAAAAATAGGTAAATAAATAGAGGGGAAAAAAGGTAAATAAATAGAGAAAACAAAGGAGGTAAATAAATAGAGAAAAAATAGGTAAATAATTTAGAGAAAAAAACAGGCAAATAAATAGAGAAAAATAGGTAATGAAGTAGAGAAAACAAAGTAGGCAAATAAATACAGAAAAAGAGATAAATAACTAGAGAAAAAATAGGTAAATTAATAGAGAAAAAAAGAGGTAAATATATACAGAAAAAATAGGTAAATAACATAGGGAAAAATAGGTAAATAAATAGAGAAAAAATAGGTAAATAAAATAGGGAAAAATAGGTAAATAAACAGAGAAAAATAGGTAAATTAGTAGAGAAAACAAAAGAGGTAAACAAGTAGAGAAAAAAGAGGAAAATAAATAGAGAAAAAATAGGTAAATTATCTGGAGAAAAAATCGGTGTATACATAGAGATATATAGCTAAATAATTCAAAGAAAAAAAAGGTAAATAAAAAAATAGGTAAAGAAATTTGAGGAAAAAATAGGTAAATAAATGAGAAAGAAAATGGGTAAATAACTAGAGAAAAAATTGGTAAATAAATAGAGGATAAGAAGAGGTAACTAAATAGAGAACAAAACGTAAATAAATAGAGAAAAGATAGGTAAATAAAATAGGGAAAAATTGCTAAATAAATCAAGGAAAAAAGGTAAATAAAAAATAGGTAAAGAAATTAGAGGAAAAAATAGGTAAATAAATGAGAAGAAAAATGGGTAAATAACTAGAGAAAAAATTGGTAAATAAACAGAGGAAAACACGAGGTAACTAAATAGAGAAAAATAGGTAAATAAATAGAGAAAAAATTAGTAAATAAAATAGGGAAAAATAGGTAAATAAACAGAGAAAAATAGGTAAATAAGTAGAGAAAACAAAAGAGGTAAACAAATAGAGAAAAAATAGGAAAATAAATAGAGAAAAAATAGGTAAATAAATAGAGAAAAAATAGGTAAATTATCTGGAGAAAAAATAGGTGTATAAATAGAGAAAAATAGGTAAATAAACCAAAGGAAAAAAGGTAAATAAAAAATTAGGTAAATAAATTAGAGGAAAAAATTGGTAAATAAACAGAGAAAAATAGGTAATGATGTAGAGAAAACAAAGTAGGTACATAAATACAGAAAAAAGAGGTAAATAAACTAGAGAAAAAATAGGTGTATAAATAGAGAAAAATAGCTAATTAAAAAAAATAGGTAAATAAATAGAGGGGAAAAAAGGTAAATAAATAGAGAAAAGAAAGGAGGTAAATAAATAGAGAAAAATAGGTAAATAATTTAGAGAAAAAAATAGGCAAATAAATAGAGAAAAATAGGTAGTGAAGTAGAGAAAACAAAGTAGGTAAATAAATACAGAAAAAAGAGGTAAATAACTAGAGAAAAAATAGGTAAATAAATACAGAAAAAAGAGGTAAATAAATAGAGAAAAATAGGTAAATAAATTAGGGGAAAATAGGTAAATAAACAAAGGAGAATAGGTAAATAAGTAGAGAAAACAAAAGAGGTAAACAAATAGAGAAAAAATAGGAAAATAAATAGAGAAAAAATAGGTAAATTATCTGGAGAAAAAATCGGTGTATACATAGAGATATATAGCTAAATAATTCAAAGAAAAAAAGGTAAATAAAAAAATAGGTAAAGAAATTTGAGGAAAAAATAGGTAAATAAATGAGAAAGAAAATGGGTAAATAACTAGAGAAAAAATTGGTAAATAAATAGAGGAAAACACGAGGTAACTAAATAGAGAAAAATAGGTAAATAAATAGAGAAAAAATAGGTAAATAAAACAGGGAAAAATAGGTAAATAAACAGAGAAAAATAGGTAAATAAGTAGAGAAAACAAAAGAGGTAAACAAATAGAGAAAAAATAGGAAAATAAATAGAGAAAAAATAGGTAAATTATCTGGAGAAAAAATCGGTTTATACATAGAGATATATAGCTAAATAATTCAAAGAAAAAAAGGTAAATAAAAAAATAGGTAAAGAAATTTGAGGAAAAAATAGGTAAATAAATGAGAAAGAAAATGGGTAAATAACTAGAGAAAAAATTGGTAAATAAATAGAGGATAAGAAGAGGTAACTAAATAGAGAACAAAACGTAAATAAATAGAGAAAAAATAGGTAAATAAAATAGGGAAAAATTGCTAAATAAATCAAGGAAAAAAGGTAAATAAAAAATAGGTAAAGAAATTAGAGGAAAAAATAGGTAAATAAATGAGAAGAAAAATGGGTAAATAACTAGAGAAAAAATTGGTAAATAAACAGAGGAATACACGAGGTAACTAAATAGAGAAAAATAGGTAAATAAATAGAGAAAAAATAGGTAAATAAAATAGGGAAAAATAGGTAAATAAACAGAGAAAAATAGGTAACTAAGTAGAGAAAACAAAAGAGGTAAACAAATAGAGAAAAAATAGGAAAATAAATAGAGAAAAAATAGGTGTATAAATAGAGAAAAATAGCTAATTAAAAAAAATAGGTAAATAAAAAGAGGGAAAAAAGGTAAATAAATAGAGAAAACAAAGGAGGTAAATAAATAGAGAAAAAATAGGTAAATAATTTAGAGAAAAAAACAGGCAAATAAATAGAGAAAAATAGGTAATGAAGTAGAGAAAACAAAGTAGGCAAATAAATACAGAAAAAAGAGGTAAATAACTAGAGAAAAAATAGGTAAATTAATAGAGAAAAAAGAGGTAAATATATACAGAAAAAATAGGTAAATAACATAGGGAAAAATAGGTAAATAAATAGAGAAAAAATAGGTAAATAAAATAGGGAAAAATAGGTAAATAAACAGAGAAAAATAGGTAAATTAGTAGAGAAAACAAAAGAGGTAAACAAGTAGAGAAAAAAGAGGAAAATAAATAGAGAAAAAATAGGTAAATTATCTGGAGAAAAAATCGGTGTATACATAGAGATATATAGCTAAATAATTCAAAGAAAAAAAAGGTAAATAAAAAAATAGGTAAAGAAATTTGAGGAAAAAATAGGTAAATAAATGAGAAAGAAAATGGGTAAATAACTAGAGAAAAAATTGGTAAATAAATAGAGGATAAGAAGAGGTAACTAAATAGAGAACAAAACGTAAATAAATAGAGAAAAAATAAGTAAATAAAATAGGGAAAAATAGGTAAATAAACAGAGAAAAATAGGTAAATAAGTAGAGAAAACAAAAGAGGTAAACAAATAGAGAAAAAATAGGAAAATAAATAGAGAAAAAATAGGTAAATAAATAGAGAAAAAATAGGTAAATTATCTGGAGAAAAAATAGGTGTATAAATAGAGAAAAATAGGTAAATAAACCAAAGGAAAAAAGGTAAATAAAAAATTAGGTAAATAAATTAGAGGAAAAAATTGGTAAATAAACAGAGAAAAATAGGTAATGATGTAGAGAAAACAAAGTAGGTACATAAATACAGAAGAAAGAGGTAAATAAACTAGAGAAAAAATAGGTGTATAAATAGAGAAAAATAGCTAATTAAAAAAAATAGGTAAATAAATAGAGGGGAAAAAAGGTAAATAAATAGAGAAAAGAAAGGAGGTAAATAAATAGAGAAAAATAGGTAAATAATTTAGAGAAAAAAATAGGCAAATAAATAGAGAAAAATAGGTAGTGAAGTAGAGAAAACAAAGTAGGTAAATAAATACAGAAAAAAGAGGTAAATAACTAGAGAAAAAATAGGTAAATAAATACAGAAAAAAGAGGTAAATAAATAGAGAAAAATAGGTAAATAAATTAGGGGAAAATAGGTAAATAAACAAAGGAGAATAGGTAAATAAGTAGAGAAAACAAAAGAGGTAAACAAATAGAGAAAAAATAGGAAAATAAATAGAGAAAAAATAGGTAAATTATCTGGAGAAAAAATCGGTGTATACATAGAGATATATAGCTAAATAATTCAAAGAAAAAAAGGTAAATAAAAAAATAGGTAAAGAAATTTGAGGAAAAAATAGGTAAATAAATGAGAAAGAAAATGGGTAAATAACTAGAGAAAAAATTGGTAAATAAATAGAGGAAAACACGAGGTAACTAAATAGAGAAAAATAGGTAAATAAATTGAGAAAAAATAGGTAAATAAAACAGGGAAAAATAGGTAAATAAACAGAGAAAAATAGGTAAATAAGTAGAGAAAACAAAAGAGGTAAACAAATAGAGAAAAAATAGGAAAATAAATAGAGAAAAAATAGGTAAATTATCTGGAGAAAAAATCGGTGTATACATAGAGATATATAGCTAAATAATTCAAAGAAAAAAAAGGTAAATAAAAAAATAGGTAAAGAAATTTGAGGAAAAAATAGGTAAATAAATGAGAAAGAAAATGGGTAAATAACTAGAGAAAAAATTGGTAAATAAATAGAGGATAAGAAGAGGTAACTAAATAGAGAACAAAACGTAAATAAATAGAGAAAAGATAGGTAAATAAAATAGGGAAAAATTGCTAAATAAATCAAGGAAAAAAGGTAAATAAAAAATAGGTAAAGACATTAGAGGAAAAAATAGGTAAATAAATGAGAAGAAAAATGGGTAAATAACTAGAGAAAAAATTGGTAAATAAATAGAGGATAAGAAGAGGTAACTAAATAGAGAACAAAACGTAAATAAATAGAGAAAAGATAGGTAAATAAAATAGGGAAAAATTGCTAAATAAATCAAGGAAAAAAGGTAAATAAAAAATAGGTAAAGAAATTTGAGGAAAAAATAGGTAAATAAATGAGAAAGAAAATGGGTAAATAACTAGAGAAAAAATTGGTAAATAAACAGAGGAAAACACGAGGTAACTAAATAGAGAAAAATAGGTAAACAAATAGAGAAAAAATAGGAAAATAAATAGAGAAAAAATAGGTAAATAAATAGAGAAAAAATAGGTAAATTATCTGGAGAAAAAATAGGTGTATAAATAGAGAAAAATAGGTAAATAAACCAAAGGAAAAAAGGTAAATAAAAAATTAGGTAAATAAATTAGAGGAAAAAATTGGTAAATAAACAGAGAAAAATAGGTAATGAAGTAGAGAAAACAAAGTAGGTAAATAAATACAGAAAAAAGAGGTAAATAAACTAGAGAAAAAATAGGTGTATAAATAGAGAAAAATAGCTAATTAAAAAAAATAGGTAAATAAATAGAGGGGAAAAAAGGTAAATAAATAGAGAAAACAAAGGAGGTAAATAAATAGAGAAAAAATAGGTAAATAATTTAGAGAAAAAAACAGGCAAATAAATAGAGAAAAATAGGTAATGAAGTAGAGAAAACAAAGTAGGCAAATAAATACAGAAAAAGAGATAAATAACTAGAGAAAAAATAGGTAAATTAATAGAGAAAAAAAGAGGTAAATATATACAGAAAAAATAGGTAAATAACATAGGGAAAAATAGGTAAATAAATAGAGAAAAAATAGGTAAATAAAATAGGGAAAAATAGGTAAATAAACAGAGAAAAATAGGTAAATTAGTAGAGAAAACAAAAGAGGTAAACAAGTAGAGAAAAAAGAGGAAAATAAATAGAGAAAAAATAGGTAAATTATCTGGAGAAAAAATCGGTGTATACATAGAGATATATAGCTAAATAATTCAAAGAAAAAAAAGGTAAATAAAAAAATAGGTAAAGAAATTTGAGGAAAAAATAGGTAAATAAATGAGAAAGAAAATGGGTAAATAACTAGAGAAAAAATTGGTAAATAAATAGAGGATAAGAAGAGGTAACTAAATAGAGAACAAAACGTAAATAAATAGAGAAAAGATAGGTAAATAAAATAGGGAAAAATTGCTAAATAAATCAAGGAAAAAAGGTAAATAAAAAATAGGTAAAGAAATTAGAGGAAAAAATAGGTAAATAAATGAGAAGAAAAATGGGTAAATAACTAGAGAAAAAATTGGTAAATAAACAGAGGAAAACACGAGGTAACTAAATAGAGAAAAATAGGTAAATAAATAGAGAAAAAATTAGTAAATAAAATAGGGAAAAATAGGTAAATAAACAGAGAAAAATAGGTAAATAAGTAGAGAAAACAAAAGAGGTAAACAAATAGAGAAAAAATAGGAAAATAAATAGAGAAAAAATAGGTAAATAAATAGAGAAAAAATAGGTAAATTATCTGGAGAAAAAATAGGTGTATAAATAGAGAAAAATAGGTAAATAAACCAAAGGAAAAAAGGTAAATAAAAAATTAGGTAAATAAATTAGAGGAAAAAATTGGTAAATAAACAGAGAAAAATAGGTAATGATGTAGAGAAAACAAAGTAGGTACATAAATACAGAAAAAAGAGGTAAATAAACTAGAGAAAAAATAGGTGTATAAATAGAGAAAAATAGCTAATTAAAAAAAATAGGTAAATAAATAGAGGGGAAAAAAGGTAAATAAATAGAGAAAAGAAAGGAGGTAAATAAATAGAGAAAAATAGGTAAATAATTTAGAGAAAAAAATAGGCAAATAAATAGAGAAAAATAGGTAGTGAAGTAGAGAAAACAAAGTAGGTAAATAAATACAGAAAAAAGAGGTAAATAACTAGAGAAAAAATAGGTAAATAAATACAGAAAAAAGAGGTAAATAAATAGAGAAAAATAGGTAAATAAATTAGGGGAAAATAGGTAAATAAACAAAGGAGAATAGGTAAATAAGTAGAGAAAACAAAAGAGGTAAACAAATAGAGAAAAAATAGGAAAATAAATAGAGAAAAAATAGGTAAATTATCTGGAGAAAAAATCGGTGTATACATAGAGATATATAGCTAAATAATTCAAAGAAAAAAAGGTAAATAAAAAAATAGGTAAAGAAATTTGAGGAAAAAATAGGTAAATAAATGAGAAAGAAAATGGGTAAATAACTAGAGAAAAAATTGGTAAATAAATAGAGGAAAACACGAGGTAACTAAATAGAGAAAAATAGGTAAATAAATAGAGAAAAAATAGGTAAATAAAACAGGGAAAAATAGGTAAATAAACAGAGAAAAATAGGTAAATAAGTAGAGAAAACAAAAGAGGTAAACAAATAGAGAAAAAATAGGAAAATAAATAGAGAAAAAATAGGTAAATTATCTGGAGAAAAAATCGGTGTATACATAGAGATATATAGCTAAATAATTCAAAGAAAAAAAGGTAAATAAAAAAATAGGTAAAGAAATTTGAGGAAAAAATAGGTAAATAAATGAGAAAGAAAATGGGTAAATAACTAGAGAAAAAATTGGTAAATAAATAGAGGATAAGAAGAGGTAACTAAATAGAGAACAAAACGTAAATAAATAGAGAAAAAATAGGTAAATAAAATAGGGAAAAATTGCTAAATAAATCAAGGAAAAAAGGTAAATAAAAAATAGGTAAAGAAATTAGAGGAAAAAATAGGTAAATAAATGAGAAGAAAAATGGGTAAATAACTAGAGAAAAAATTGGTAAATAAACAGAGGAATACACGAGGTAACTAAATAGAGAAAAATAGGTAAATAAATAGAGAAAAAATAGGTAAATAAAATAGGGAAAAATAGGTAAATAAACAGAGAAAAATAGGTAACTAAGTAGAGAAAACAAAAGAGGTAAACAAATAGAGAAAAAATAGGAAAATAAATAGAGAAAAAATAGGTGTATAAATAGAGAAAAATAGCTAATTAAAAAAAATAGGTAAATAAAAAGAGGGAAAAAAGGTAAATAAATAGAGAAAACAAAGGAGGTAAATAAATAGAGAAAAAATAGGTAAATAATTTAGAGAAAAAAACAGGCAAATAAATAGAGAAAAATAGGTAATGAAGTAGAGAAAACAAAGTAGGCAAATAAATACAGAAAAAAGAGGTAAATAACTAGAGAAAAAATAGGTAAATTAATAGAGAAAAAAGAGGTAAATATATACAGAAAAAATAGGTAAATAACATAGGGAAAAATAGGTAAATAAATAGAGAAAAAATAGGTAAATAAAATAGGGAAAAATAGGTAAATAAACAGAGAAAAATAGGTAAATTAGTAGAGAAAACAAAAGAGGTAAACAAGTAGAGAAAAAAGAGGAAAATAAATAGAGAAAAAATAGGTAAATTATCTGGAGAAAAAATCGGTGTATACATAGAGATATATAGCTAAATAATTCAAAGAAAAAAAAGGTAAATAAAAAAATAGGTAAAGAAATTTGAGGAAAAAATAGGTAAATAAATGAGAAAGAAAATGGGTAAATAACTAGAGAAATAATTGGTAAATAAATAGAGGATAAGAAGAGGTAACTAAATAGAGAACAAAACGTAAATAAATAGAGAAAAGATAGGTAAATAAAATAGGGAAAAATTGCTAAATAAATCAAGGAAAAAAGGTAAATAAAAAATAGGTAAAGAAATTAGAGGAAAAAATAGGTAAATAAATGAGAAGAAAAATGGGTAAATAACTAGAGAAAAAATTGGTAAATAAACAGAGGAAAACACGAGGTAACTAAATAGAGAAAAATAGGTAAATAAATAGAGAAAAAATAAGTAAATAAAATAGGGAAAAATAGGTAAATAAACAGAGAAAAATAGGTAAATAAGTAGAGAAAACAAAAGAGGTAAACAAATAGAGAAAAAATAGGAAAATAAATAGAGAAAAAATAGGTAAATAAATAGAGAAAAAATAGGTAAATTATCTGGAGAAAAAATAGGTGTATAAATAGAGAAAAATAGGTAAATAAACCAAAGGAAAAAAGGTAAATAAAAAATTAGGTAAATAAATTAGAGGAAAAAATTGGTAAATAAACAGAGAAAAATAGGTAATGATGTAGAGAAAACAAAGTAGGTACATAAATACAGAAAAAAGAGGTAAATAAACTAGAGAAAAAATAGGTGTATAAATAGAGAAAAATAGCTAATTAAAAAAAATAGGTAAATAAATAGAGGGGAAAAAAGGTAAATAAATAGAGAAAAGAAAGGAGGTAAATAAATAGAGAAAAATAGGTAAATAATTTAGAGAAAAAAATAGGCAAATAAATAGAGAAAAATAGGTAGTGAAGTAGAGAAAACAAAGTAGGTAAATAAATACAGAAAAAAGAGGTAAATAACTAGAGAAAAAATAGGTAAATAAATACAGAAAAAAGAGGTAAATAAATAGAGAAAAATAGGTAAATAAATTAGGGGAAAATAGGTAAATAAACAAAGGAGAATAGGTAAATAAGTAGAGAAAACAAAACAGGTAAACAAATAGAGAAAAAATAGGAAAATAAATAGAGAAAAAATAGGTAAATTATCTGGAGAAAAAATCGGTGTATACATAGAGATATATAGCTAAATAATTCAAAGAAAAAAAGGTAAATAAAAAAATAGGTAAAGAAATTTGAGGAAAAAATAGGTAAATAAATGAGAAAGAAAATGGGTAAATAACTAGAGAAAAAATTGGTAAATAAATAGAGGAAAACACGAGGTAACTAAATAGAGAAAAATAGGTAAATAAATTGAGAAAAAATAGGTAAATAAAACAGGGAAAAATAGGTAAATAAACAGAGAAAAATAGGTAAATAAGTAGAGAAAACAAAAGAGGTAAACAAATAGAGAAAAAATAGGAAAATAAATAGAGAAAAAATAGGTAAATTATCTGGAGAAAAAATCGGTGTATACATAGAGATATATAGCTAAATAATTCAAAGAAAAAAAGGTAAATAAAAAAATAGGTAAAGAAATTTGAGGAAAAAATAGGTAAATAAATGAGAAAGAAAATGGGTAAATAACTAGAGAAAAAATTGGTAAATAAATAGAGGATAAGAAGAGGTAACTAAATAGAGAACAAAACGTAAATAAATAGAGAAAAAATAGGTAAATAAAATAGGGAAAAATTGCTAAATAAATCAAGGAAAAAAGGTAAATAAAAAATAGGTAAAGAAATTAGAGGAAAAAATAGGTAAATAAATGAGAAGAAAAATGGGTAAATAACTAGAGAAAAAATTGGTAAATAAACAGAGGAATACACGAGGTAACTAAATAGAGAAAAATAGGTAAATAAATAGAGAAAAAATAGGTAAATAAAATAGGGAAAAATAGGTAAATAAACAGAGAAAAATAGGTAACTAAGTAGAGAAAACAAAAGAGGTAAACAAATAGAGAAAAAATAGGAAAATAAATAGAGAAAAAATAGGTGTATAAATAGAGAAAAATAGCTAATTAAAAAAAATAGGTAAATAAAAAGAGGGAAAAAAGGTAAATAAATAGAGAAAACAAAGGAGGTAAATAAATAGAGAAAAAATAGGTAAATAATTTAGAGAAAAAAACAGGCAAATAAATAGAGAAAAATAGGTAATGAAGTAGAGAAAACAAAGTAGGCAAATAAATACAGAAAAAAGAGGTAAATAACTAGAGAAAAAATAGGTAAATTAATAGAGAAAAAAAGAGGTAAATATATACAGAAAAAATAGGTAAATAACATAGGGAAAAATAGGTAAATAAATAGAGAAAAAATAGGTAAATAAAATAGGGAAAAATAGGTAAATAAACAGAGAAAAATAGGTAAATTAGTAGAGAAAACAAAAGAGGTAAACAAGTAGAGAAAAAAGAGGAAAATAAATAGAGAAAAAATAGGTAAATTATCTGGAGAAAAAATCGGTGTATACATAGAGATATATAGCTAAATAATTCAAAGAAAAAAAAGGTAAATAAAAAAATAGGTAAAGAAATTTGAGGAAAAAATAGGTAAATAAATGAGAAAGAAAATGGGTAAATAACTAGAGAAAAAATTGGTAAATAAATAGAGGATAAGAAGAGGTAACTAAATAGAGAACAAAACGTAAATAAATAGAGAAAAGATAGGTAAATAAAATAGGGAAAAATTGCTAAATAAATCAAGGAAAAAAGGTAAATAAAAAATAGGTAAAGAAATTAGAGGAAAAAATAGGTAAATAAATGAGAAGAAAAATGGGTAAATAACTAGAGAAAAAATTGGTAAATAAACAGAGGAAAACACGAGGTAACTAAATAGAGAAAAATAGGTAAATAAATAGAGAAAAAATAAGTAAATAAAATAGGGAAAAATAGGTAAATAAACAGAGAAAAATAGGTAAATAAGTAGAGAAAACAAAAGAGGTAAACAAATAGAGAAAAAATAGGAAAATAAATAGAGAAAAAATAGGTAAATAAATAGAGAAAAAATAGGTAAATTATCTGGAGAAAAAATAGGTGTATAAATAGAGAAAAATAGGTAAATAAACCAAAGGAAAAAAGGTAAATAAAAAATTAGGTAAATAAATTAGAGGAAAAAATTGGTAAATAAACAGAGAAAAATAGGTAATGATGTAGAGAAAACAAAGTAGGTACATAAATACAGAAAAAAGAGGTAAATAAACTAGAGAAAAAATAGGTGTATAAATAGAGAAAAATAGCTAATTAAAAAAAATAGGTAAATAAATAGAGGGGAAAAAAGGTAAATAAATAGAGAAAAGAAAGGAGGTAAATAAACAGAGAAAAATAGGTAAATAATTTAGAGAAAAAAATAGGCAAATAAATAGAGAAAAATAGGTAGTGAAGTAGAGAAAACAAAGTAGGTAAATAAATACAGAAAAAAGAGGTAAATAACTAGAGAAAAAATAGGTAAATAAATACAGAAAAAAGAGGTAAATAAATAGAGAAAAATAGGTAAATAAATTAGGGGAAAATAGGTAAATAAACAGAGGAAAATAGGTAAATAAGTAGAGAAAACAAAAGAGGTAAACAAATAGAGAAAAAATAGGAAAATAAATAGAGAAAAAATAGGTAAATTATCTGGAGAAAAAATCGGTGTATACATAGAGATATATAGCTAAATAATTCAAAGAAAGAAAGGTAAATAAAAAAATAGGTAAAGAAATTTGAGGAAAAAATAGGAATAAATGAGAAAGAAAATGGGTAAATAACTAGAGAAAAAATTGGTAAATAAATAGAGGAAAACACGAGGTAACTAAATAGAGAAAAATAGGTAAATAAATAGAGAAAAAATAGGTAAATAAAACAGGGAAAAATAGGTAAATAAACAGAGAAAAATAGGTAAATAAGTAGAGAAAACAAAAGAGGTAAACAAATAGAGAAAAAATAGGAAAATAAATAGAGAAAAAATAGGTAAATTATCTGGAGAAAAAATCGGTGTATACATAGAGATATATAGCTAAATAATTCAAAGAAAAAAAGGTAAATAAAAAAATAGGTAAAGAAATTTGAGGAAAAAATAGGTAAATAAATGAGAAAGAAAATGGGTAAATAACTAGAGAAAAAATTGGTAAATAAATAGAGGATAAGAAGAGGTAACTAAATAGAGAACAAAACGTAAATAAATAGAGAAAAAATAGGTAAATAAAATAGGGAAAAATTGCTAAATAAATCAAGGAAAAAAGGTAAATAAAAAATAGGTAAAGAAATTAGAGGAAAAAATAGGTAAATAAATGAGAAGAAAAATGGGTAAATAACTAGAGAAAAAATTGGTAAATAAACAGAGGAATACACGAGG
The DNA here is from genome assembly GCF_050908995.1 of Andrena cerasifolii. NCBI lineage: Eukaryota > Metazoa > Arthropoda > Insecta > Hymenoptera > Andrenidae > Andrena > Andrena cerasifolii. The sequence goes on from NW_027486219.1 coordinate 13,474, forward strand.
TAACTAAATAGAGAAAAATAGGTAAATAAATAGAGAAAAAATAGGTAAACAAAATAGGGAAAAATAGGTAAATAAACAGAGAAAAATAGGTAACTAAGTAGAGAAAACAAAAGAGGTAAACAAATAGAGAAAAAATAGGAAAATAAATAGAGAAAAAATAGGTAAATAAATAGAGAAAAAATAGGTAAATTATCTGGAGAAAAAATAGGTGTATAAATAGAGAAAAATAGGTAAATAAACCAAAGGAAAAAAGGTAAATAAAAAATTAGGTAAATAAATTAGAGGAAAAAATTGGTAAATAAACAGAGAAAAATAGGTAATGAAGTAGAGAAAACAAAGTAGGTAAATAAATACAGAAAAAAGAGGTAAATAAACTAGAGAAAAAATAGGTGTATAAATAGAGAAAAATAGCTAATTAAAAAAAATAGGTAAATAAATAGAGGGGAAAAAAAGGTAAATAAATAGAGAAAAGAAAGGAGGTAAATAAATAGAGAAAAATAGGTAAATAATTTAGAGAAAAAAATAGGCAAATAAATAGAGAAAAATAGGTAGTGAAGTAGAGAAAACAAAGTAGGTAAATAAATACAGAAAAAAGAGGTAAATAACTAGAGAAAAAATAGGTAAATAAATACAGAAAAAAGAGGTAAATAAATAGAGAAAAATAGGTAAATAAATTAGGGGAAAATAGGTAAATAAACAGAGGAAAATAGGTAAATAAGTAGAGAAAACAAAAGAGGTAAACAAATAGAGAAAAAATAGGAAAATAAATAGAGAAAAAATAGGTAAATTATCTGGAGAAAAAATAGGTGTATACATAGAGATAAATAGCTAAATAAATCATAGAAAAAAGGTAAATAAAAAAATAGGTAAAGAAATTAGAGAAAACAAAGTAGGTAAATAAATACAGAAAAAAGAGGTAAATCACTAGAGAAAAAATAGGTAAATAAATAGAGAAAACAAAAGAGGTAAATAAATAGAGAAAAAATAGGGAAATAAATAGAGAAAAATAGTTAAATTATCTAGAGAAAAATAGGTGTATAAATATAGATAAATAGCTAAATAAATCAAAGAAAAAAGGTAAATAAAGCAATAGGTAAATAAATTAAAGGAAAAAATAGGTAAATAAATAGAGAAAAAATAGGTAAAAAATGAGAGAAAGAATAGGTAAATTAGGTAGAGAAAAAATAGGTGTATAAATAGAGAAAAATAGGTAAATAAACCAAAGGAAAAAAGGTAAATAAAAAATATGTAAATAAAATTAAAGGAAATAATAGGTAAATAAACAGAGAAAAATAGGTAATGAAGTAGAGAAAACAAAGTAGGTAAATAAATACAGAAAGAAGAGGTAAATAAACTAGAGAAAAGATAGGTGTATAAATAGAGAAAAATAGCTAATTAAAAAAAATAGGTAAATAAAAAGAGGGAAAAAAGGTAAATAAATAGAGAAAACAAAGGAGGTAAATAAATAGAGAAAAAATAGGTAAATAATTTAGAGAAAAAAACAGGCAAATAAATAGAGAAAAATAGGTAATGAAGTAGAGAAAACAAAGTAGGCAAATAAATACAGAAAAAAGAGGTAAATAACTAGAGAAAAAATAGGTAAATTAATAGAGAAAAAAGAGGTAAATATATACAGAAAAAATAGGTAAATAACATAGGGAAAAATAGGTAAATAAATAGAGAAAAAATAGGTAAATAAAATAGGGAAAAATAGGTAAATAAACAGAGAAAAATAGGTAAATTAGTAGAGAAAACAAAAGAGGTAAACAAGTAGAGAAAAAAGAGGAAAATAAATACAGAAAAAATAGGTAAATTATCTGGAGAAAAAATCGGTGTATACATAGAGATATATAGCTAAATAATTCAAAGAAAAAAAAGGTAAATAAAAAAATAGGTAAAGAAATTTGAGGAAAAAATAGGTAAATAAATGAGAAAGAAAATGGGTAAATAACTAGAGAAAAAATTGGTAAATAAATAGAGGATAAGAAGAGGTAACTAAATAGAGAACAAAACGTAAATAAATAGAGAAAAGATAGGTAAATAAAATAGGGAAAAATTGCTAAATAAATCAAGGAAAAAAGGTAAATAAAAAATAGGTAAAGAAATTAGAGGAAAAAATAGGTAAATAAATGAGAAGAAAAATGGGTAAATAACTAGAGAAAAAATTGGTAAATAAACAGAGGAAAACACGAGGTAACTAAATAGAGAAAAATAGGTAAATAAATAGAGAAAAAATAAGTAAATAAAATAGGGAAACATAGGTAAATAAACAGAGAAAAATAGGTAAATAAGTAGAGAAAACAAAAGAGGTAAACAAATAGAGAAAAAATAGGAAAATAAATAGAGAAAAAATAGGTAAATAAATAGAGAAAAAATAGGTAAATTATCTGGAGAAAAAATAGGTGTATAAATAGAGAAAAATAGGTAAATAAACCAAAGGAAAAAAGGTAAATAAAAAATTAGGTAAATAAATTAGAGGAAAAAATTGGTAAATAAACAGAGAAAAATAGGTAATGATGTAGAGAAAACAAAGTAGGTACATAAATACAGAAAAAAGAGGTAAATAAACTAGAGAAAAAATCGGTGTATACATAGAGATATATAGCTAAATAATTCAAAGAAAAAAAAGGTAAATAAAAAAATAGGTAAAGAAATTTGAGGAAAAAATAGGTAAATAAATGAGAAAGAAAATGGGTAAATAACTAGAGAAAAAATTGGTAAATAAATAGAGGATAAGAAGAGGTAACTAAATAGAGAACAAAACGTAAATAAATAGAGAAAAGATAGGTAAATAAAATAGGGAAAAATTGCTAAATAAATCAAGGAAAAAAGGTAAATAAAAAATAGGTAAAGAAATTAGAGGAAAAAATAGGTAAATAAATGAGAAGAAAAATGGGTAAATAACTAGAGAAAAAATTGGTAAATAAACAGAGGAAAACACGAGGTAACTAAATAGAGAAAAATAGGTAAATAAATAGAGAAAAAATAAGTAAATAAAATAGGGAAAAATAGGTAAATAAACAGAGAAAAATAGGTAAATAAGTAGAGAAAACAAAAGAGGTAAACAAATAGAGAAAAAATAGGAAATAAATAGAGAAAAAATAGGTAAATAAATAGAGAAAAAATAGGTAAATTATCTGGAGAAAAAATAGGTGTATAAATAGAGAAAAATAGGTAAATAAACCAAAGGAAAAAAGGTAAATAAAAAATTAGGTAAATAAATTAGAGGAAAAAATTGGTAAATAAACAGAGAAAAATAGGTAATGATGTAGAGAAAACAAAGTAGGTACATAAATACAGAAAAAAGAGGTAAATAAACTAGAGAAAAAATAGGTGTATAAATAGAGAAAAATAGCTAATTAAAAAAAATAGGTAAATAAATAGAGGGGAAAAAAGGTAAATAAATAGAGAAAAGAAAGGAGGTAAACAAATAGAGAAAAATAGGTAAATAATTTAGAGAAAAAAATAGGCAAATAAATAGAGAAAAATAGGTAGTGAAGTAGAGAAAACAAAGTAGGTAAATAAATACAGAAAAAAGAGGTAAATAACTAGAGAAAAAATAGGTAAATAAATACAGAAAAAAGAGGTAAATAAATAGAGAAAAATAGGTAAATAAATTAGGGGAAAATAGGTAAATAAACAAAGGAAAATAGGTAAATAAGTAGAGAAAACAAAAGAGGTAAACAAATAGAGAAAAAATAGGAAAATAAATAGAGAAAAAATAGGTAAATTATCTGGAGAAAAAATCGGTGTATACATAGAGATATATAGCTAAATAATTCAAAGAAAAAAAGGTAAATAAAAAAATAGGTAAAGAAATTTGAGGAAAAAATAGGTAAATAAATGAGAAAGAAAATGGGTAAATAACTAGAGAAAAAATTGGTAAATAAATAGAGGAAAACACGAGGTAACTAAATAGAGAAAAATAGGTAAATAAATAGAGAAAAAATAGGTAAATAAAACAGGGAAAAATAGGTAAATAAACAGAGAAAAATAGGTAAATAAGTAGAGAAAACAAAAGAGGTAAACAAATAGAGAAAAAATAGGAAAATAAATAGAGAAAAAATAGGTAAATTATCTGGAGAAAAAATCGGTGTATACATAGAGATATATAGCTAAATAATTCAAAGAAAAAAAGGTAAATAAAAAAATAGGTAATGAAATTTGAGGAAAAAATAGGTAAATAAATGAGAAAGAAAATGGGTAAATAACTAGAGAAAAAATTGGTAAATAAATAGAGGATAAGAAGAGGTAACTAAATAGAGAACAAAACGTAAATAAATAGAGAAAAGATAGGTAAATAAAATAGGGAAAAATTGCTAAATAAATCAAGGAAAAAAGGTAAATAAAAAATAGGTAAAGAAATTAGAGGAAAAAAATAGGTAAATAAATGAGAAGAAAAATGGGTAAATAACTAGAGAAAAAATTGGTAAATAAACAGAGGAATACACGAGGTAACTAAATAGAGAAAAATAGGTAAATAAATAGAGAAAAAATAGGTAAATAAAATAGGGAAAAATAGGTAAATAAACAGAGAAAAATAGGTAACTAAGTAGAGAAAACAAAAGAGGTAAACAAATAGAGAAAAAATAGGAAAATAAATAGAGAAAAAATAGGTGTATAAATAGAGAAAAATAGCTAATTAAAAAAAATAGGTAAATAAAAAGAGGGAAAAAAGGTAAATAAATAGAGAAAACAAAGGAGGTAAATAAATAGAGAAAAAATAGGTAAATAATTTAGAGAAAAAAACAGGCAAATAAATAGAGAAAAATAGGTAATGAAGTAGAGAAAACAAAGTAGGCAAATAAATACAGAAAAAAGAGGTAAATAACTAGAGAAAAAATAGGTAAATTAATAGAGAAAAAAAAGAGGTAAATATATACAGAAAAAATAGGTAAATAACATAGGGAAAAATAGGTAAATAAATAGAGAAAAATAGGTAAATAAAATAGGGAAAAATAGGTAAATAAACAGAGAAAAATAGGTAAATTAGTAGAGAAAACAAAAGAGGTAAACAAGTAGAGAAAAAAGAGGAAAATAAATAGAGAAAAAATAGGTAAATTATCTGGAGAAAAAATCGGTGTATACATAGAGATATATAGCTAAATAATTCAAAGAAAAAAAAGGTAAATAAAAAAATAGGTAAAGAAATTTGAGGAAAAAATAGGTAAATAAATGAGAAAGAAAATGGGTAAATAACTAGAGAAAAAATTGGTAAATAAATAGAGGATAAGAAGAGGTAACTAAATAGAGAACAAAACGTAAATAAATAGAGAAAAGATAGGTAAATAAAATAGGGAAAAATTGCTAAATAAATCAAGGAAAAAAGGTAAATAAAAAATAGGTAAAGAAATTAGAGGAAAAAATAGGTAAATAAATGAGAAGAAAAATGGGTAAATAAATAGAGAAAAAATAGGTAAATTATCTGGAGAAAAAATCGGTGTATACATAGAGATATATAGCTAAATAATTCAAAGAAAAAAAGGTAAATAAAAAAATAGGTAAAGAAATTTAAGGAAAAAATAGGTAAATAAATGAGAAAGAAAATGGGTAAATAACTAGAGAAAAATTGGTAAATAAATAGAGGAAAACACGAGGTAACTAAATAGAGAAAAATAGGTAAATAAATAGAGAAAAAATAGGTAAATAAAACAGGGAAAAATAGGTAAATAAACAGAGAAAAATAGGTAAATAAGTAGAGAAAACAAAAGAGGTAAACAAATAGAGAAAAAATAGGAAAATAAATAGAGAAAAAATAGGTAAATTATCTGGAGAAAAAATCGGTGTATACATAGAGATATATAGCTAAATAATTCAAAGAAAAAAAGGTAAATAAAAAAATAGGTAAAGAAATTTGAGGAAAAAATAGGTAAATAAATGAGAAAGAAAATGGGTAAATAACTAGAGAAAAAATTGGTAAATAAATAGAGGATAAGAAGAGGTAACTAAATAGAGAACAAAACGTAAATAAATAGAGAAAAAATAGGTAAATAAAATAGGGAAAAATTGCTAAATAAATCAAGGAAAAAAGGTAAATAAAAAATAGGTAAAGAAATTAGAGGAAAAAATAGGTAAATAAATGAGAAGAAAAATGGGTAAATAACTAGAGAAAAAATTGGTAAATAAACAGAGGAATACACGAGGTAACTAAATAGAGAAAAATAGGTAAATAAATAGAGAAAAAATAGGTAAATAAAATAGGGAAAAATAGGTAAATAAACAGAGAAAAATAGGTAACTAAGTAGAGAAAACAAAAGAGGTAAACAAATAGAGAAAAAATAGGAAAATAAATAGAGAAAAAATAGGTAAATAAATAGAGAAAAAATAGGTAAATTATCTGGAGAAAAAATAGGTGTATAAATAGAGAAAAATAGGTAAATAAACCAAAGGAAAAAAGGTAAATAAAAAATTAGGTAAATAAATTAGAGGAAAAAATTGGTAAATAAACAGAGAAAAATAGGTAATGAAGTAGAGAATACAAAGTAGGTAAATAAATACAGAAAAAAGAGGTAAATAAACTAGAGAAAAAATAGGTGTATAAATAGAGAAAAATAGCTAATTAAAAAAAATAGGTAAATAAATAGAGGGGAAAAAAGGTAAATAAATAGAGAAAAGAAAGGAGGTAAATAAATAGAGAAAAATAGGTAAATAATTTAGAGAACAAAATAGGCAAATAAATAGAGAAAAATAGGTAGTGAAGTAGAGAAAACAAAGTAGGTAAATAAATACAGAAAAAAGAGGTAAATAACTAGAGAAAACATAGGTAAATAAATACAGAAAAAAGAGGTAAATAAATAGAGAAAAATAGGTAAATAAATTAGGGGAAAATAGGTAAATAAACAGAGGAAAATAGGTAAATAAGTAGAGAAAACAAAAGAGGTAAACAAATAGAGAAAAAATAGGAAAATAAATAGAGAAAAAATAGGTAAATTATCTGGAGAAAAAATAGGTGTATAAATAGAGAAAAATAGGTAAATAAACCAAAGGAAAAAAGGTAAATAAAAAATTAGGTAAATAAATTAGGGGAAAAAATTGGTAAATAAACAGAGAAAAATAGGTAATGATGTAGAGAAAACAAAGTAGGTACATAAATACAGAAAAAAGAGGTAAATAAACTAGAGAAAAAATCGGTGTATACATAGAGATATATAGCTAAATAATTCAAAGAAAAAAAAGGTAAATAAAAAAATAGGTAAAGAAATTTGAGGAAAAAATAGGTAAATAAATGAGAAAGAAAATGGGTAAATAACTAGAGAAAAAATTGGTAAATAAATAGAGGATAAGAAGAGGTAACTAAATAGAGAACAAAACGTAAATAAATAGAGAAAAGATAGGTAAATAAAATAGGGAAAAATTGCTAAATAAATCAAGGAAAAAAGGTAAATAAAAAATAGGTAAAGAAATTAGAGGAAAAAATAGGTAAATAAATGAGAAGAAAAATGGGTAAATAACTAGAGAAAAAATTGGTAAATAAACAGAGGAAAACACGAGGTAACTAAATAGAGAAAAATAGGTAAATAAATAGAGAAAAAATAAGTAAATAAAATAGGGAAAAATAGGTAAATAAACAGAGAAAAATAGGTAAATAAGTAGAGAAAACAAAAGAGGTAAACAAATAGAGAAAAAATAGGAAAATAAATAGAGAAAAAATAGGTAAATAAATAGAGAAAAAATAGGTAAATTATCTGGAGAAAAAATAGGTGTATAAATAGAGAAAAATAGGTAAATAAACCAAAGGAAAAAAGGTAAATAAAAAATTAGGTAAATAAATTAGAGGAAAAAATTGGTAAATAAACAGAGAAAAATAGGTAATGATGTAGAGAAAACAAAGTAGGTACATAAATACAGAAAAAAGAGGTAAATAAACTAGAGAAAAAATAGGTGTATAAATAGAGAAAAATAGCTAATTAAAAAAAATAGGTAAATAAATAGAGGGGAAAAAAGGTAAATAAATAGAGAAAAGAAAGGAGGTAAACAAATAGAGAAAAATAGGTAAATAATTTAGAGAAAAAAATAGGCAAATAAATAGAGAAAAATAGGTAGTGAAGTAGAGAAAACAAAGTAGGTAAATAAATACAGAAAAAAGAGGTAAATAACTAGAGAAAAAATAGGTAAATAAATACAGAAAAAAGAGGTAAATAAATAGAGAAAAATAGGTAAATAAATTAGGGGAAAATAGGTAAATAAACAAAGGAAAATAGGTAAATAAGTAGAGAAAACAAAAGAGGTAAACAAATAGAGAAAAAATAGGAAAATAAATAGAGAAAAAATAGGTAAATTATCTGGAGAAAAAATCGGTGTATACATAGAGATATATAGCTAAATAATTCAAAGAAAAAAAGGTAAATAAAAAAATAGGTAAAGAAATTTGAGGAAAAAATAGGTAAATAAATGAGAAAGAAAATGGGTAAATAACTAGAGAAAAAATTGGTAAATAAATAGAGGAAAACACGAGGTAACTAAATAGAGAAAAATAGGTAAATAAATAGAGAAAAAATAGGTAAATAAAACAGGGAAAAATAGGTAAATAAACAGAGAAAAATAGGTAAATAAGTAGAGAAAACAAAAGAGGTAAACAAATAGAGAAAAAATAGGAAAATAAATAGAGAAAAAATAGGTAAATTATCTGGAGAAAAAATCGGTGTATACATAGAGATATATAGCTAAATAATTCAAAGAAAAAAAGGTAAATAAAAAAATAGGTAAAGAAATTTGAGGAAAAAATAGGTAAATAAATGAGAAAGAAAATGGGTAAATAACTAGAGAAAAAATTGGTAAATAAATAGAGGATAAGAAGAGGTAACTAAATAGAGAACAAAACGTAAATAAATAGAGAAAAAATAGGTAAATAAAATAGGGAAAAATTGCTAAATAAATCAAGGAAAAAAGGTAAATAAAAAATAGGTAAAGAAATTAGAGGAAAAAATAGGTAAATAAATGAGAAGAAAAATGGGTAAATAACTAGAGAAAAAATTGGTAAATAAACAGAGGAATACACGAGGTAACTAAATAGAGAAAAATAGGTAAATAAATAGAGAAAAAATAGGTAAATAAAATAGGGAAAAATAGGTAAATAAACAGAGAAAAATAGGTAACTAAGTAGAGAAAACAAAAGAGGTAAACAAATAGAGAAAAAATAGGAAAATAAATAGAGAAAAAATAGGTGTATAAATAGAGAAAAATAGCTAATTAAAAAAAATAGGTAAATAAAAAGAGGGAAAAAAGGTAAATAAATAGAGAAAACAAAGGAGGTAAATAAATAGAGAAAAAATAGGTAAATAATTTAGAGAAAAAAACAGGCAAATAAATAGAGAAAAATAGGTAATGAAGTAGAGAAAACAAAGTAGGCAAATAAATACAGAAAAAAGAGGTAAATAACTAGAGAAAAAATAGGTAAATTAATAGAGAAAAAAAAGAGGTAAATATATACAGAAAAAATAGGTAAATAACATAGGGAAAAATAGGTAAATAAATAGAGAAAAATAGGTAAATAAAATAGGGAAAAATAGGTAAATAAACAGAGAAAAATAGGTAAATTAGTAGAGAAAACAAAAGAGGTAAACAAGTAGAGAAAAAAGAGGAAAATAAATAGAGAAAAAATAGGTAAATTATCTGGAGAAAAAATCGGTGTATACATAGAGATATATAGCTAAATAATTCAAAGAAAAAAAAGGTAAATAAAAAAATAGGTAAAGAAATTTGAGGAAAAAATAGGTAAATAAATGAGAAAGAAAATGGGTAAATAACTAGAGAAAAAATTGGTAAATAAATAGAGGATAAGAAGAGGTAACTAAATAGAGAACAAAACGTAAATAAATAGAGAAAAGATAGGTAAATAAAATAGGGAAAAATTGCTAAATAAATCAAGGAAAAAAGGTAAATAAAAAATAGGTAAAGAAATTAGAGGAAAAAATAGGTAAATAAATGAGAAGAAAAATGGGTAAATAACTAGAGAAAAAATTGGTAAATAAACAGAGGAATACACGAGGTAACTAAATAGAGAAAAATAGGTAAATAAATAGAGAAAAAATAGGTAAATAAAATAGGGAAAAATAGGTAAATAAACAGAGAAAAATAGGTAACTAAGTAGAGAAAACAAAAGAGTTAAACAAATAGAGAAAAAATAGGAAAATAAATAGAGAAAAAATAGGTAAATAAATAGAGAAAAAATAGGTAAATTATCTGGAGAAAAAATAGGTGTATAAATAGAGAAAAATAGGTAAATAAACCAAAGGAAAAAAGGTAAATAAAAAATTAGGTAAATAAATTAGAGGAAAAAATTGGTAAATAAACAGAGAAAAATAGGTAATGAAGTAGAGAATACAAAGTAGGTAAATAAATACAGAAAAAAGAGGTAAATAAACTAGAGAAAAAATAGGTGTATAAATAGAGAAAAATAGCTAATTAAAAAAAATAGGTAAATAAATAGAGGGGAAAAAAAGGTAAATAAATAGAGAAAAGAAAGGAGGTAAATAAATAGAGAAAAATAGGTAAATAATTTAGAGAACAAAATAGGCAAATAAATAGAGAAAAATAGGTAGTGAAGTAGAGAAAACAAAGTAGGTAAATAAATACAGAAAAAAGAGGTAAATAACTAGAGAAAACATAGGTAAATAAATACAGAAAAAAGAGGTAAATAAATAGAGAAAAATAGGTAAATAAATTAGGGGAAAAATAGGTAAATAAACAGAGGAAAAATAGGTAAATAAGTAGAGAACAAATAGAGAAAAAATAGGAAAATAAATAGAGAAAAAATAGGTAAATTATCTGGAGAAAAAATAGGTGTATAAATAGAGAAAAATAGGTAAATAAACCAAAGGAAAAAAGGTAAATAAAAAATTAGGTAAATAAATTAGAGGAAAAAATTGGTAAATAAACAGAGAAAAATAGGTAATGATGTAGAGAAAACAAAGTAGGTACATAAATACAGAAAAAAGAGGTAAATAAACTAGAGAAAAAATCGGTGTATACATAGAGATATATAGCTAAATAATTCAAAGAAAAAAAAGGTAAATAAAAAAATAGGTAAAGAAATTTGAGGAAAAAATAGGTAAATAAATGAGAAAGAAAATGGGTAAATAACTAGAGAAAAAATTGGTAAATAAATAGAGGATAAGAAGAGGTAACTAAATAGAGAACAAAACGTAAATAAATAGAGAAAAGATAGGTAAATAAAATAGGGAAAAATTGCTAAATAAATCAAGGAAAAAAGGTAAATAAAAAATAGGTAAAGAAATTAGAGGAAAAAATAGGTAAATAAATGAGAAGAAAAATGGGTAAATAACTAGAGAAAAAATTGGTAAATAAACAGAGGAAAACACGAGGTAACTAAATAGAGAAAAATAGGTAAATAAATAGAGAAAAAATAAGTAAATAAAATAGGGAAAAATAGGTAAATAAACAGAGAAAAATAGGTAAATAAGTAGAGAAAACAAAAGAGGTAAACAAATAGAGAAAAAATAGGAAAATAAATAGAGAAAAAATAGGTAAATAAATAGAGAAAAAATAGGTAAATTATCTGGAGAAAAAATAGGTGTATAAATAGAGAAAAATAGGTAAATAAACCAAAGGAAAAAAGGTAAATAAAAAATTAGGTAAATAAATTAGAGGAAAAAATTGGTAAATAAACAGAGAAAAATAGGTAATGATGTAGAGAAA